>NC_042616.1:677796736-677842952 GCF_901001135.1 Rhinatrema bivittatum | reverse complement strand
AGTGAAGGAATTCCAGCCTAAGGTGTTACCTGGATTAAAACAGGCTAGTACTACCACTGTACTTTGGAGGGTTCCAGTAACTGCTGCTACTGATAAAGATGAACCAATGCAACTTGGTCGTGGACACCTGACCTCCAAGGAGAGAAGATTTGGAAGAAACGCGTCCTGTGCATGTATTGTGGTCAGCCCGGCCATGATGTTTCTGCATGCCCTATTCATTCAGGAAATGGACGGTCCTGAGTCCCGTGGGAGGACTGTTCTTGGACCATACAGCGTTTTCTCCTCCACTCTCTGTCCCAGTCGCCGTGATCTGCAAACAGGCTACAGTTCAGACTCCTGCCCTGATGGACTCAGGGGCAGGAGGAAATCTTATTCTCGGACATCTGGTGGAAGATCTGAGGAGTCCTTTCGTCAAACAAGAAGATCCTTTACTGCATCAGAATTTGAAGTGGGCTTTGGACGTTCCCTTACATCTCCACTTCTCCTGAAGTTCTTAGTGACGTCCATGGCAGTTCAACTCATTGCTGCTGTTATTCATAGCGCCTTCTAAATTTACCTTGGCTCAAAGGCGTTCAATATTAACCGTCTTCATGGATCTCAAGAACTTTGTGTATCTTTGCTTCACACACCGATCTGGAGATCGAGACACCAGAGCAAACGTGCTGTCACACTCGTACACTCAGAAGATTTGCCTGTTGTACCACAGCACATTATAGATCAGAAGAAGATACAACATGTATCCGCATTCACGGATTATAAAACTAGAAATATCTGTTATGTTCCATATGGAAACAATCTCCTTCTGTGTACTGGAAAAGACTATGCACCCTATCATCCTGGGGTTACCCTGGCTGCTGATGCACCAACCCCAATTGACTGGGCATCCCTGGATCTCTCACGATGGGGCCCAGAGTGTTTGGGAGGTGCCTTAAGGAGATCTTGTCTATCATATGTATGCCTACAACTCCAGCGAGGCCAGGACTGCCGCCCCAAGATGCATCCTTCAGAGAAATTTTCCCCGAAGAGGCGGTCGGTGTACTTCCTCCACATGGGGCTTGTATGATGCCATGGGTTTAAGAATTTCGGTGCCACCAGAAGGACGAGTGTATCCTTCCTCAATTCTCACCGAGGAACCAATTCGGAGGATGTGTTTGATGAGCCACAGCACATATAGATCCGAAGAAGATATCTCTGGCAACCAGCTAGTTTTATTCCGCTGGTGATGCCACCATCTCTCATCCAGAAAATTCTACTGGAGAGTCATCTATAGAAGTGGATTTTGGACGTACTCTAACATCACCACTTCTACTGAAACCTTCAGTGACGTCCACAGCAGTCATTGCTGCTGATATTTCAATAGCTCTGCAAGATTCTTCCATATCTCAAGATTCATCTGTCATCATTGCAGAAGACAAATTAGAAATCAAGATCAAAGAGATTCTGGATGTTCATAACAGAGGCAAGACTTTTGAATACCTTCTGATTTGGGAAGGCTTCGGCCCCAATTTAATCACTTGGGAGCCTCAGACCAATATCTTGGACAAAGAGATGCTCCATCAGTTCCACCTTGTGTATCCTTTCAAACCTAAGCCTGGTACCCGAAGAGGAGATCGCCCTTTGAAGGGGGGTACTGTTGCGTCCGTCGCTGCTTGACGCCCTCACTCCGCCCTCTTTACCTCTGTAGCGACTCCCTCCGGGTCTGATGGATGGCTGCCTACCACGGCGTCTCCTTGCCATCTCCTTCCGGCATTCCCGGACCGACTCGACGCTGCAACTCCTCCATCTTGTCCTGATGCCTAGGGCGCATGCATTCGCACGTCCCGACTCTTGTACCAGCAAGGGCGCAAACCTCAGGGGCGTCCCCCTGAGACGACGTCATCTAGAGATGTGAATTGGAACCGGAATCAGTTCCAATTCCAGGTTCGTGGACTATTGGGAAATTTTTTGCGTGCGGTCCGATCGTTTTTTTTTTTTTATCGGTTGCGCCCGAGCCGATAAACAAAAAACCCACCCTGACCCTTTAAAACACATCCTTTAGCTTCCCCCACCCTCCTGACCCCCCAAAAATGTTTTAAAATTACCTGGTGGTCCAGTGGGGGTGCCAGGAGCAATCTCCCTCTCTCGAGCCGTCAGCTGCCACTAATCAAAATGGTGCCGATGGTCCTTTGCCCTTACCATGTGACAGGGGCTATCGGTGCCATTGGCCGGCCCCTGTCACATGGTAGGAGCAATGGATGGCCCGCGCCATTTTTAAAGATGGACCACCAGGTAATTTTAAAAAGTTTTTTGGGGGTCAGGAGGGTGGGGGAAGCTAAAGGATGTGTTTTAAAGGTTTGGGGTGGATTTAGGGGTTGTGTGTCTGTCTCCATACTCCAGCCTAGCCGGTGGTCCCTCTTGGGGTATCCTCCCGAGAGCATGGTCATCTGCCTTTGGCCCAGGCATCCACCACAACTATATCAGATTCATTACAGATTGCTACACCTTAGCAAGATGATATCTGAGATACTACAATATTGCTGACTCCTCCCTCTTCAGGAGCCCACTACACAGAGCCTTCTCTATAGATTTCTCCTCCTATCTGACTGCTCCTCTCACCAAGCATCTTCTCCATACAGATTGCTACTTGAGCAGTCAGGTTTACTACATATAGTGAGGGCAAAGACTATCGGCACCATTTTGAATACTGGCAGCTGACGGCCCGAGTGCAGGAGGTCACTCCCAGACCCCCGCTGGACCACCAGGGACTTTTGGAAAGTCTTGTGGGGGTCAGGAGGGTCCCCCAAGACTTGCCAAAAGTTCCTGGTGGTCCAGCGGGGGTCCGGGAGTGACTTCCTGCACTCGGGCCATCGGCTGTCAGTAATCAAAATGGCGCCGATAGCCTTTGCCCTCACTATGTCACAGGGGCCAACCAATGGCACTGGAAGCTCCTGTGACATAGTAAGGGCAAAGGCTATCGGTGCCATTTTGAATACTGGCAGCCGACGGCCCGAGTGCAGGAGGTCGCTCCTGGACCCCCGCTGGACATCTTGTGGAGGTCAGGAGGGTCCCCCAAGACTTGCCAAAGTCCCTGGTGTCCAGCGGGGGTCTGGGAGCAACCTCCTGCACTCGGGCCATCGACTGCCAGTAATAAATATGGCACCGATAGCCTTTGCTCTTACTATGTCACAGGGGCTACCGGTGCCATTGGTCAGCCCCTGTCACATGGTAGGAGCACAAGATGGTGCGGCCGTCCATTGCTCCTACCATGTGACAGGGGCCGACCAATGGCACCAGTAGCCCCTGTGACATAGTAAGGTGAAAGGCTATCGGCGCCATTTTGAATACCGGCAGCCGACAGTGTGAGTGCAGTAGATGGCTCCTGGACCCCCGCTGGACCACCAGGGAGTTCTGGTAAGTTTTGGAGGGGGGGGGGTCAGGAGGGTGGAGGGTTGTAGTTAATTAAATTTTAGCCAGGAAACAAATAAGAATGAACGCTTGAACTTTTGGGGGCCCCCCTTGCCGAATGCAACATATCTGCCCCCCCCCCCCGACGAATACGAATACCAAATGCAACGAATGCGGTCCCTCTGCACATCCCTAATGATCACTATTGCCAAATCCTGCGCTCCACTAAGAATAGGATCTGAAATAGCCCACTCTCTCATTGGTTCCTAAACCAATTGCTCCCTAAAACTGTCATTTATTCCATTCAGAATCTCTCTAGCATGTCCTGATGTTACATTTACCCAGTCAATATTTATGTAATTGAAATCTCCCATTATCATTGCACTACCAATTTGGTTAACTTCCTTAAATTCTCTTAGCATGTCATCATCAGTCTCATCATTTTGAATGGTAGTATAATCCTATCACTATACTCTTCCCCCAATACACAAAGGGTTTTTACCCATAAAGATTCGAATTGTGCAGGTCTCTTGCAGAATCTATATTCTGGTTGACTCTGTGCCATCCCCCCCCCCCCCCAGCACATACACACCAATGTGTTCCTTTATATCATTGCAATATAATTTGTAACCTGGTATAGCATTATCCAATTTATTATCTTCCTTCCACTATGTCTGTAAGATGCCAATTAAATCTATCTCATCATTCACTGCTATACACTCTAACTCTCCATCTTACTTCTTAGACTGCTGGCATTAGCATACAAACATTCAAAGTGTGTTTTTTGTTTGTATTAACATTCTGCTTTTTTAGTTGACAGAGATAGGTTGCTAAGTGGATTATATCAATCCCCCTTTGATATGCAAGTCTTGAGGCAGGAGTTTGCAATGTGGCCATTGACTACAGCTCTCTGAAGATCCAGGACATTATGAAAGTCTAGTTGCCACTGACAAGCATGCTGGTTTATTTTATCAATGTGATAGAAAGCAGAAAGAACAGTTCAAAGCTCGCCCTTCAAGTTATTTTAACAAGGCTCTTTCTGGGCCTCTTAATTTTCAGGTCAACCAAAAAGTGAGCAACTTTCCCACTGGTGAGGTGGAAAGCAAGAGAGATGATACACCAAAGCATTTGTCTGCCTGAGGCTAAACTTTCCTTTGCCCCCAGTAAATTCAGAGAAGAAGGGGTGCAGAGAGCCACCAGAGGACAAATCACCACAGGAAGAGAAAGATTACAGGCTCCCTGGACAATGACACAGATATGCCACAGATCAAGAAACAAGTTTATATAAATATTCTATAAAGTAACAAGAAATCCGTGTTTTCTTTATATAATCCACATTTGGCCAGCTTTATGGAAAGGTGGTATAAAATGCCTATCAATAAATAAATAAGTAAGCAAGTAAATAGATAAATAAATCAATCTGATAGGGCTCATGCCCGAGAAAACTTCATCTGTGTGTCCATGTTCTTGCAAGAAGTGGGCATGAGTAGGTCACTACATACCAGAACTGACTTCAGATTAGTGATCTCAGCCTTCATGCAAAAATAACAACTTAGCTGAGCCATTTATCAAGACCATTGTTTCAGCCTGCTAGACTGATCTGATAAGTGCCATGATGTACTGCTGAGTCCTGAAGATAAGTACTGTTCAGATGGGAAACATGATACTGCCTTGGAAGTGGTAAAAGAGAGGGTTGTGCATGTCACCCAGAAGTGAGAGAAAAGTTTGAGTGAGTTTACCCTTCAGAGAAAGGGGCTATGTTGTCATTTCAAGAGAAAATGACTGGGGTGTGTCATTAACAACATAGAGTAGGGACAGTGTGTGTCATTACAAGGAGAGAATGGGATGCAACATGTCACTCTAGAAAGTTAGCAGGTGCTGAATATCCGGTGAGAATAACATGGGAGCAGTGTATCATTGTGAGGTGCCATTTATAATTGTGGAGAGACAAAGGTCTGTGTAGGAAAGAAAAAAAATAGGGGGTGCTGAGTATCACTGATGAGAGAATGGCTGGAAGTTTCATTGTGAAGAGTGAAGAGTGACTGTACATGGTTATTGACAGACAGGACTGTATATATGTCATTGTGAGTATAGAGAGGTGTGGGAAGGTTGTCATACTGAATTAAGATAGTTTTCTATTTTTTTCTTTTCATAAGGATACTTCATTTCAGCACTTCTTATTAACTCCCCACGTTTTTGAAGTTTAAACTCTACCTGTCACCACAATAAAGTCCCTAGAGTCCTAATTACCTTGCTATGGGTAAGTTATGCTCAATTCAACAAAAAAAACAAAACAGCAGTGTGAATTTTATTTTAATTTGGAGAAAATAAATTATACTGTGAGCACTTGTTTTGATTCAGGATCTTTTGAATTTTGTAGTATAACAAAATCTTTCCACAGGTATAAATATAGCCAAGTTAAATGTGAAAAGAAAAACAAGAAATGCATTTTACAAATATTGGTAGAACAGCTTTGGCCTTTCAACTCCTTCAGACCATGCAACCCTTGATAGTTATAGATTCCCATCTCTTGGTTCTATGTATTTTCTGTAGAGAAATTGATTTATAATGTGATGATACTTTAGTACATACATGAATGGTAGCAAAATGGAAAGGGATTGGAGAAAAAGTTTTTAAACTCTGCATAAATGTTTGCAGCTTCATTTATTACATCATTTCATTTGTGCTACTTAACAATACGGATGTGAAAAAATTGTAAAATGCCCAGCATGGTAAAACTCTGCAACTAGTACGTTTCATTAAACGTTAGTCTGTGTCCAGTCCCAGAACTGGATGGCATAATGTCAGTTCCTGGCCAGGCACTCCCACCCTCTCTCTCATAAGGATGGTTAGGGGGGAGTGGGGAGTAGGGTTGGGTTGGGCAGGTTTGAGAACCGGTGGGGAAAGTTGACTGGTCTTCATGCCTATCTGAATCTCTCAGTGAGAATAGCTTCTACTGGTTGGCTTTCTGGTCTCAAGGACCAAGTAAAGGGAGGCAGCTCAGTGGCTGCTATAAATTGGGCTATTCTGGTCCTACTCCTCACACCTTTTCCTGGCACCTGGGTTCATTGTCTGGTCATCCTTACCAAAGGAGGTGGCTGGTCAGGTATCCTAGGAAGGACGAGGCTTCAGCTTTATTTTCAGATTTTTCAGAAAGTTTCCACAATTCTTACTTCAGGTCAGAGAAGGGTAGGAAGATTTCTAATTCAAGATCCATTTCCAGGTTTCATGATGTAGTAACTGGCAATATGGAAGAGGATATTTTGCAGGGACGGGTAGCTCGCCTTTTTGCAGCTTCCCCATTTATTTGCAGCTTCACCATTTATTTCTCCTTTAGCGGTAATCCTAAAAAAAGAACAGGGAAAGTTTTGCTTGATCCACAATCTCTCATGTTCAGAAAAATGTTTGGTGAAAGATTTTGTATTGTGGGATCTATATTTAGTTCATTATTCGTCTTTTGACTATGCTGTACAGCTGCTAGTCAGGTGCTGTGGCATTAGAACCTTAAGGGCCAAAGCGGACATTGAATCTGCCTTTCTGCTCCTTCCTATTATTTTCCTTTGATAGGCTTTGAGTTAAATGGAGATTTTTATTTTGATCAGTGTTTGCAAATAGGTTGTTCCATTTCTTGTGTTCTGTTTGAACTCTTCAATTCTTTTGTTCCTTGGGTCGCCACCCAAGTTTCCCAGAACAGAAATATTTTCCATTACTTGGATGATATTTTGCTTGTAGGCCTATCATCCTCCAATCAATGTGTTGGGATTATTTTCATTGTTCTCCAGGTCTCTGAGCATTTTCGTATTCCTATTGTTCAGAATAAGACAGAAGGGCCAGTTTCTCTCCTTATCTTTTTTGGAACTGAGCCTAAACTCAGAAGCCATGGTTTTTCAGTTGCCTCAAGGTAAGCAATTGCAGCTTAGACTTACTCTTAGTTCAACTCTGGGCATCAGGAACATTATTTTAGTTCAGATGCAGTTGCTGATGTGTTCTTTAAATTCTGTTTTGTTCATGCATTTGTGCGGCATTCTTCTAGAGCTAAATCTGCAAATATCATCATATTAGTCACAATGTGCATGAGGAAAGATCTTCAGGTATGACACACATTTTTGTATGAGTTCAATGATGTTTCCATTTTGCAATCGGATTATGAATCTAATCAGGTTTGGAATTGTTAAGAGATGCAGTGAGAGGGGCTGGTTTCGGGGCCTAATTTCAGGGATCTTGGTGTGTGACAAAATGGCCAAAATTATGATGTGCTGTAGGTATCACAAGCAGAATTATCTTATTGAAGTTATTTTCCATAATTGTGGTTTTAGCCATTTGGGGTGACAGGCTTTGGACCAAGAAAGAAGTCTATTGGTGTGATAACCATGAGGTTGTAGAAATCATCAATGGGCAATTGGCTAGATGCATTTTAGTTTCTGATTTATTAAGGGAGCGCATGTTATCTTCAGTTCAATTTGACTGTATGAGCTAAACATGTCTTGGGCATTGATAATGTGATCACCGATAGAATTTGTCTTGTTCTCAGTGAATCCAGTTTCTGAAGTTTGCACCAGACGTGGACCTGTTGTGAGCCATGATTCCAGATTATCTTTGACTCTTTTGACCGGGAAGCATGGGTCTATCATTACACCACCCACATGGAGATCAAATATTGGTGATTATTACAAGCTGATCGAATTTCTTTTGTTGCAAAGATGGATTTGGGGTCTGGATTCAGATTAATCTTTGATGTCATACATTGTATCCTCCCAACTGGCTGGTCTGTCTAAATATGCAGTGGCTTCATATATTTCTGTTTTTTATTCTTTTGCCCAAGAGCATGGTTGGTGCTTCTTTTTTGGCACTTGTTGACAGATTGGATGAGAGGTGAAGGAGTGTTTCTGGACTGGTACCACCCTATTACTCATGATCTGTTGGTAGCTAGGGATGTGAATCGTTTTTCAACGATTAAAATTATCGTCCGATAATGTTTATATCGTCTTAAATCGTTATAGAACACGATACAATAGAAATTCTAACGATTTATCGTTAAAAATCGTTAAATCGTGTTAGTGCGCACTAACTCGATTTAGTGCGCACTAACTGAAAATGATACAAATAAACACTTTCCAGGTCACTGAAGGTCAGTTAGGAATGAATATGTGTTCCTATTGGCTGGCTGCCCTCTTATCTATTGATGTTACCAAGGTTACCACTGAGGTGATGGTTGGGGGGATGGGAAATGGAACTGGAAACTAACGAACACCAACAGAAAATGAAACAAAGTGTTCACACTTCCCAGGTCAGTAAAGGTCACTTAGGAATGAATATGTATGTATGTATTCCTATTGGCTGGCTGTGCTCTTATCTATTGATGTTACCAAGGCTAATACTGAGGTAATGGTTGGGGGGATGTGAAATGGAAACAGTTGGAAGCTTGACAAAAAAAGTAATGTAATGATCAGCACTCACGTGACTAGAACTTGTTTGTTTATTATTTTTGTTAGCAGGCACCTGAAATGCTAGTGCATGTTGAATTTGCCAATCACTGTGCATTTTAGAAAGGTGGTCCTGGCTGGAACTGTACACAGTTCAAATATATGTAATTGATTGTTGGTAAGTGTATTTTTTAAGTAGCCACACTGGCACAAGTATGTTTACTTTTCCTCCTACTTAACTCACTAGCTCAGCTTTGTAAGAAGGGCTTCTCTGCTTGTGTGTTGTTTTTGTTTGGTGTGAGGAGAGCAGAAACATCAGATCTTTATTCAATCTACTACAGTCATCTCTTACAGTGCCCTATCCCTATTAATACCAGGAGTGTTGTGATCTTCCTGCACACAGTGCCCTAACCCTGATACCAGTCTGAGACAGCTCCCTCCCTGCATTACTAGTGAGAGGCTGGCTTCACAGACAGGGGGGAGCTGCCTGACCCTCACTCCTGACTTCCCCCATGTCCCAGCTAGTGAATGGTGTGTGGGTGAGGGGGGGGGGGAGGATGGTGAAGTCTGAGGCAGCTCCCTCCCTGCATTACTAGTGAGAGGCTGGCTTCACAGACAGGGGGGAGCTGCCTGACCCTCACTCCTGACTTCCCCCATGTCCCAGCTAGTGAATGGTGTGTGGGTGAGGGGGGGGGGGAGGATGGTGAAGTCTGAGACACCTCCCTCCCTGCATTACTAGTGAGAGGCTGGCTTCACAGACAGGGGGGAGCTGCCTGACCCTCACTCCTGACTTCCCCCATGTCCCAGCTAGTGAATGGTGTGTGGGTGAGGGGGGGGGGAGGATGGTGAAGTCTGAGACAGCTCCCTCCCTGCATTACTAGTGAGAGGCTGGCTTCACAGACAGGGGGGAGCTGCCTGACCCTCACTCCTCCGGGGTATTGTGATCTTCCTGCACACAGTGCCCTATCCCTGATACCAGGGGTGTTGTGATCTTCCTGCATGCAGTGCCCTATCCCTATTAATACCAGGAGTGTTGTGATCTTCCTGCATGCAGTGCCCTATCCCTGATACCGGGATGTGTGCAAGAAGATCACAACACCCCCGGTATCAGGAATAGGGCACTGTGTGCAGGAAGATCACAACACCCCCAGTATCAGGAATAGGGCACTGTGTGCAGGAAGATCACAACACCCCTGGTATTAGGGATAGGGCACTGTGTGCAGGAAGATCACAACACTCCTGGTATTAATAGGGATAGGGCACTGTGTGCAGGAAGATCACAATACCCCTGGTATCAGGGTTAGGGCACAAGTTCTAGTCACATTGACTGATCACATTACTTGTTTTGTCAAGCTACCAACTGTTTCCATTTCCCATCCCCCATATACTGTCAGTAGGAAACTTGGTAACATGAATAAATAAGAGGGCAGCCAATAGGAATACATATTCATTCCTAAACTGACCTTAACTGACCTGAAAAGTGTCAAATTGTATCATTTTCAGTTAGTGCGCACTAACTCCCAGTTAGTGCGCACTAATCGGAAAAAACGATTTTTAACGATTTTTTAACTAAAAAATCGTGCCTAAGACGATTTTCTTGCCCTGCCACACGATTTCTATCGTTAAGACGATATGGAAAACGATTCACATCCCTATTGGTAGCCATGTGGCATGTTTTACCTTATATTTGCATTTCAAACTTTATAACCCATTTGTTTTACACTATTTTAATTTTGGCTTTCTTTGGGAAATTCTACATAGGTGAGCTCATTCCAAACACTGGTTGGAAGGTTACTCATCTGGGATTGTCATATGAATGCATGCAGATTAATTTGGGTAGAGTGCACCTCTTTATTACACACTCAAAGGCCAATCAATTGGTGGTAGGATGTTAGCTGATTCTGTGTTTGGTCAGTGGCTTGGTGTCTTGCCAGATGCAGAATGCATGCGTTTTTCTTGATCTTAGGCCACTAGGCAGGGTCCACCTGTTGGTGTATAGGGATTTTTCTCTGTTGAAATATCAGCTCCAGATGGTATTATGGAAGGTCCTTAATGTTTTAGCTGAATACATTAGTCAGTTTGGTACATACTTATTTTGCAGTTGGTGCCACATCTTGCACCACTGAGACCAACCTGCTGGACTTAGTTGTTCAGCAAATTTGGCATTGGCAGTCTGGCACCTTCGCCTCTTCTATCAAAACTCAAAGGATGTGGATGGAATATAGTTATTAACTGTTCTTTTCCTCTTTCAGATGCTTCTCCTGTTGGACAGTCAATATGGATCATTGTGCACTCCTTTATTCACAGGGGCTAATGATCATGCTCAGCAATGTCCTTACAATCATCACCTTGGAAATGGTCTGATGGGCATTGAGGTATAATGGTGGACCAGCAACACATGAATTGGATCAGCTTCTATCTTTCATGTACTCATAGATTGAGTCTCTCATTTTCTGGATCTGCTGATTTTGCACTAGGGGGGGCAATGACCTGGGCAGGTGGTCTTGCTGATAGCTGACCGAGATGATATGTAAAGATTTTTCCATGCTTTTATCTTGGCTTCCTAGCATAATGCTGTGTTGATCAGACATCATTGCATAGCCTTCTTTGTGGGAGCAGTCTTTATGGGATTGGAACCTTATGAAAATTAACCAGCAAATTTGTTCTTGGCTGTGTTCACATGTGGAAGCCTTTATTTTGCATGATTTGTCTTGGGTTTATTATCTGAGTCTATTTCACTTGGATGGGGGGCACATTTTCCAATATTGGATTGGATTTGTTTATCAACACCCTGCAAGAGGCCATAGATAGTGTTTTCCTTCAAGGTTCAATGTCTGCATCTTTTGGGGCAAGGTACCCGAGATTAGATAAAAATAAATCTGTAAGTCACTGTAAGACAATGAGCAGATTTAGCTGAATTTTCAGCTGCAATTACCTGGCTATGTACTTGGCTGATATTTTCTCCTAAAGCTAGGAGATAAATTTATCTGGCTAATTAGTGCTGTAATTTCAGTGGCACAGTGGTGCCACTGAATATACCTGCATATCCTAAAGTTAGGCACATAAGTTTATCTGGCTAACTTTAGGACAGGTCTGTGGCACAACCAAACATAATTTGATAAGTTATCATTGCTGGAGGATGTGGTTAAGGCAGTTAGAATATCTAAGTTTAAAAAAGGTTTGGACAAGTTCCTGGAGAAGAGGTTCATAAACTGCTATTAACGAAGCAGACATAAGGAATAGCCACTACTTATCTCTGCATGATAGCAGAATGGGATTTGTTTTACTGTTTTGGATCTTGCCAGGTACTTGTGGCCTGGATTGGACGCTTTCGAAACAGGATACTGGACTTGTTGGACCCTCGGTCTGATCCAGTATGGAAAATTCTTATTTTCCTTTGTCCATATGATTTGAGTTAGTCAAATAATTTAGTCGACTAATCCATATCCTCCCCACAACACCTCTGGACTTATCTGGTCAAATTCTAGCCAGCTAAATAGTTATCCAAATAGAATTTAACTGGATAGGTGGCCAAATTGAACAGTATTTTTCTCACTTTTGAGTGATGCACAAATTTTTATTTGGCCAGATAACTACTTAGTTATCTAGCTAAGGCCTGGATTTATCAAAATGTGAAAGCTATCACTTGCGATAGGAAAAGGGGCATGTTTTATGGTAATAGGCAATTTATTGCAAAGTGCACTAATACTATGCTTACCTTTTCACACTTTGTGATTGTTGTATTTCCTGCATACAACCATTGGGTGGATTATTTTAGTAGTTTTGAAGCTCCCAAAGAACCAGCCTAGGAGGGAGGGAGAGAGAGAGAGAGAGAGACTAGCCATGGTGCCCTCACACTAGATAGGTATTTATATCTCTATGGGAAGCCCACCTAGAAACTTGCGGTGAGGTTTAGGTATTAGTGTAGGAGTTAGGGGCCACTTTGACATTCAAAGTAAGATGTACGAACAGCACAGTGCTATCTTGTGAAGATTTGGGGACCTTCGGAGAGAGGAAACTCAGCCAAAGATGAGATTTGTGCAATGTTCTTTCAACCTAGCTTGATGGACTCTCTACCAGAGGATTCGGGGCGGTGAGGGAAGGAGGTGGACTTGGCGGTGTCTTCACTGGCGGCGATAAGGTAAGCAACGTTATTGTCGCCAGTAGCGTGCCCACCTCTCACGGTGGCGCTATTGGGTGTGAAAGCTGGCAGCGAAAACACTGTGGTGGTGTGAAGGCTGCCGGCTTTCACAGGTCCGCCCCCTTCACCCTGTTTTCGCTGAATTCACCATTCTGCGATAGAATGGTAAATCCAGGCCATAATTACTAACAAGAAGCTGTGGATAATTGAATTGCTTTGGAAAGGTATGGCCACAGCTTTATTAACTTAAAAAACTAAAGTACATCTAAGAAACCCAGTGCTTATCCTCAATAATATCCTCCTTTTTTCCCTCTCCCCCTTTCTCCCCTTCCCCTATTTGGCCCGGGACTAGGCTGAGACCCTCACCCAGTCTCAAAGAGTCACTACTGAACCACTATTTGTGAAATCTCCTTAGCACAATGTCAAGTGATGAGGTTGAACCTGCCCCTAGGCAGAAACTTCCAAGGACTGCTGTGTCTCCTAAGGCCTTGCTGGTCTTTTGTTGAGCCCTACCTCTCACTCATGTTCATAGTAAAGGTGGTCTGAATAGACCCAACTCTGGCCTGATAGAATGATCTCCCTCCCCGAGGCTCAGACACCCACTGCGATGGAGATGACTAATGCATGCATCATCTATGAACACAAACAAGATACAAGAATGTAAAGATTAACACAGCTGTTCATGTGGGGTTGGGAGGGTGGGACATGACAGCTGGCTGGCAGCAGCAATCACAAATGGTGCAGATTTCTGACGCCACAAGGATTTAAAGACCCCGTTTTCCCCACCCCAGACACTACTGACTGACCAATCTCCACCCTTTCCTGACAGCGACATCATCATCACACAGCTGGGAGGCCCCCCGCATGCAATGCATCAGACATGTGGTGGCCACTATGACACTGGGCCCAAGGGGGGAAGAGGTGCACGATCCACCACTTCCACACTCCCCTGCTAGCCCTATGATGGAAGAGGCCCTCAATGCTGCTTGGGCTGCAGCGAAGAGGACCCTTCACCTCACCTCCCCCTGCAGGCCCGCAATGCTGCTCGCACCACAGCGAAGAGGGCGTCTTGTTTTTCCACCCCCTCGCCTGCTGAATGTGGCAATGTGGCAGTGCCGTACAGAAGGAAAGGGAAAGTAGAGGAAGTGGAGTATTTGCTGTTCACAGCGGGTGGGCTCCTGGTCAACCCATTATTGTAGAGCCAGCATTATTGTAGAGCCAACCACCACTTGCTGCTTCGGGGGGGAGACAACCACCCATATTGTGTATGAAAACTGACCTACCGACTTTTTAACTTATTTTTCTTTTGACCTACTTTTTCCCAGAATTTAAATCTGGTCCTAAATATTTGTGGCTGGGAATTATGATAATATATATATAGGAAAAATTTGAGACTGCCTACAGGGGTTGCAAGTCTCTGGGAACATTGGCTAATTTTGAAAGGGAAACTCTTTACAAGTTCTTGATTTTGAAGAAGAATTCCATTGCCTCTGTATCAGATGATGTTATACCTTATTTTAACTCTAAAGTCCTGATAAAAAAGTAGTGGTGGAACTAGAATCAACTGATTATGATAAACAGAAACCAAACTTACCACTTTAAACCTATTTGCCCTTAATTTAAAAAAAAAAAAATAATAATGATTTTTCCTTATTTTGAACTATATGTGAAGCATCCATATGTCAACCATTTGCATAAGTTGTTTTTTTTTTTTTTTAATGTGATCTCATCTGATTTAATTTGATCCCTCTGAAGGGCATGCTGTACTTATTGCTTTCTCCATCCTGTTTGACTTATCTGATCATCTCCATTTTACTGCATACACATTATAGTATGTCAGTGCTATTTTCAAATGTAGAGCTTGCTATTGTGGTTTCTGCTTTGTGTTGATGTCTGTTCAAAGTATCAACTTCTTGGGATTGACTGTTAGAGACCCTGGGAGAGGCTTGCTCTGGTTTATTCTGACTAACCAAATTCTTGTTCTCTTTAACTTATTCATCATTGTTCACTGTTATATGTATGCCCCTATATGCACAAGGCTTTAAATTTTGAACACTATATTTGCCAAAAGCGCTACTTGAGTAATAAGAATAATGAACAGATGCATCAATGAGAAGGCAAAATTAATTAGCAGAACTGTTTCATGGTTTAGTTGTTTAATTACCACTAACACAGAATGTTTTCTCATAAATGTACTTACTTTCACACATATTAATTCTATTTAAAGGTAACTGAAAATATACAAATAAAAATCAACAATGCCATGGCAACCACTATGTATTCAGCTTTATTCTTTCCATTCCTTGGCAGAAATGTCAGTGTTCATATACAGCAAAAATGATCTCACAATTTAACTTCTAAAGTAGGTTCAGTCCTTTCACTTCTTTCTATAATGGTATATTTTAAATTGTTTGCCTTTTAGGATTTCCATCTGAACTGAAAAAATATGCTGTCTGGGGTTTGGGCTTTGTTTTTTGGATTTTTGTTTTCATAGGTTTGATGAACCAGCATATACATTGCTTCTGTAAGGCTATAAAGAGTGTTAGAAACTGGGAACTGGGCATATAATACAGATTACTATTAGCAGCTACCATTTTGTGTTCTCTCTCTTCAGCAGGAAAACTAAACTAGCATCCACCACACCAAATGAGAAGCAACTGTGTTTCATATGCCAAACTCCCTTTGTTGCATGCACCTTAGCTTAATGTTGTGTTCACCCTATGTGGTACATAACTGAAGGATGAAACAACCACAAATGTTTTTCTTTACCAACTTATAGCTGTTACACTGGACTGGAGGCTTTAATTCCTGACAATTTCTGGACATTTTAGCCCTCTGTCTGGCTTTTGGATGCTGCCTTTAAATTCAGTACTATCCGTAGAAAATCGGGAGAGTTGGCAATCTTAAGGGGTCATTTACTAAGCATTTTTCCCATAGATACAGAATGGGAAAAACCCTTTAGTAAATAGGTCTCTTACTTTGATACTGGATTGAGGATACAATTGTTTTATTTTTGCAGTTGATATACAGGTTGTTGCCGTTATAGATCCAGCAAATATTCAGGAAATTTCGAATTTAAATTCTTGTTTAGATCAGATGGCAGAATGGCTAACCTCATAAACTGAAAGTCAATCCCCAGAAGATGAGTCTTTGATTGAATAGATGTGATTTGGCCTCTTTACCCCTATGCCACCTCCTCTCCGACCTAGGCCTGAAATTATTCCTATATGCAGATGACGTGCAGATCCTCATCCCGTTTCAAAGGTCCATAAGCGAACCTTTGCAACGCTGGGAATCCTGCCTTACCACCATAAGCGCCTTGCTATCTGAGCTCCACCTAGCTCTAAACACTTCAAAAACAGAATTACTCATTATCTCTAATCAGCCTGAACATTTCACCCTCCCCACGCGACAAAACACTCCCCAGAATTCAACCACAGCCCTCTCTCAGCCCCAGTCTGTAAGAGACCTAGGCGTCTTCATAGATCAGCACCTAAGTTTTAAACCCCACATCAAAGCTCTCCTAAAGGGAGGTTTCTATAAGCTAAACATCCTAAAAAAACTCAAACCCCTCCTCCACACACACGATTTCCGCACAGTCATACAGACCACTATGCTCACGAAACTAGATTATTGTAACTCCCTGTTACTAGGACTCCCTGCCACCACCATCAAACCCCTGCAGATTCTACAAAATTCCATGGCGAGAATCATAACCGGTACACGTAAAAGGGACCACATCACCCCCATACTAAAGGCCCTACATTGGCTGCCCATCTCCTTCCTCTCACAATACAAAACTCTCACCATCCTTCACAGCTCCCTACATAAACACAATCACACCTGGCTCGATGAAATGCCTCGTTTCCGCGCTTCTGACCGCCCTACAAAACAACCCAGACAGGCACTCTCCACACCCCGTCCCTCAAATCAGCACATTCAACTTATACCAGAGGAAGAGCTTTCTCTGTCGCTGGCCCCACCCTCTGGAACTCCCTCCCCACCTTCCTACGCCAAGAGACATCCCTCCACATGTTCAAGAAAGGAGTCAAGACATGGCTTTTCCGACAGGCCTACCCCGACACTAACCAAACTTAATTTCTCCCCCCAGCTCCACCCGCCCGACCTTTCTCCCCCTGCTCCCACTCCTCTCAGCCCCACCCCCTGCCCAGTCATCCACCCTTACTCCCCTTCCGCCCGACCCATCCCCATCCCCATCCCCTCTCCCCCCCTAGCCATCCCTAGATCCCTGGGCCTCCCGGCCGCCATCATCTCCCCTAGTACTCCTCTCTCCGTTTACACCTCCAGTTTCCCATTAAATAAACTATATCCTAGTGAATACCGTCGCCCAATTGATACGGCCAGTTTTCTAACACTTCCGTAGGACTACTTAAGTTAATAGTACCTGTACATACTTCAACTGTATATAGTCTCCCTCTTTTCTATTTTATATTTGTTTTATACTTCAGCTAGCTATGCCTTTCCCCCTCCTGCTCCCCATCCCCCCTTTCCCACACCCCCCCTACCCCTACCCTCCCTCCCTCCCCATGCCCTGCCCCCCTGCCTATCCTCCCCCACCTCTCCCTCCCCCTTCCTCCCCCCTTTTGTTATGGCTCCTTTGGTTCATTTTGTATTCTGAATTTTGTTTCTGTTATTAATGTTATATTGTTATATTGTATTTCCCGCCTGAGTTCTTTGTAAACCGGCATGATGTGTTTCACGAATGTCGGTAAATAAAAAGTTAATAAATAATAAAAAATAAATAAAATCTCATATGTCTGGTCTGATATTACTGTGAAAGAAGTTGTGATAGCACAACAGTTACCAATAGTTACCAATACCAATCTTATAGAATTCACTCCCTCTAGATCTGCATTCAGAGTTAGGGAGCTAGTCTAGTCTTGACTTTTATGTCAAACTTTTAATAATTTATTATCCCATTCCCCTTTATTCACTGTGCATGGCACTAGAGATGTGAATCATGTGCCCGATCGTCTTAACGATCAAAATCGTCTGGCAGGAGAAGAAAATCGTGTTTGGCACGATTTTTTAGCTAAAAAATCGTTTTTTCCGATTAGTGCGCACTAACAGAAAATGATACAATTTGACACTTTTCAGGTCAGTTAAGGTCAGTTTAGGAAAGAATATGTATTCCTATTGGCTGCCCTCTTATTTATTCATGTTACCAAGGTTCCCACTGACAATATATGGGGGATGGGAAATGGAAACAGTTGGTAGCTTGGCAAATAAAGTAATGTGATCAGTCAATGTGACTAGAACTTGTGCCCTGCCCTATCCCTGATACTGGGAGTGTTGTGATCTTCCTGCATGCAGTGCCCTATCCCTGATACCGGGAGTGTTGTGATCTTCCTGCATGCAGTGCCCTATCCCTGATACCAGGGGTGTTGTGATCTTCCTACATGCAGTGCCCTATCCCTAATACCAGGAGTGTTGTGATCTTCCTGCACTCAGTGCCATATCGCTGATACTGGGAGTGTTGTACAATTTTCTGCCGGTGCATGCTAAAATTGAATGTATAAGGTGTTACATCACATTTTAGCTTCCATGCTAAATTTTTAACACAAACATGCAAAATAATATTTTAGTGTGAGCTTTAATGCATAGACAGCATAGACTTGTTATTCTACAGCCTGATCCATAGTACAAACACGGGTCTTTAAAACCATTCTCAAGAACAGTTTAGTTAAAGTATTTCAGCATGTCACATTATTACTAAATGAGTTGAACTAAATGGTTCATTATAGTATCAGTCACTAAATCTCCTTCTCTAGCTAGTGCTAAAGTTAGTTTTTTTGAGAAGGATTTTAGTTGTATGGGAATGTACACTGTACCCAGTTTAAGAGCTGCTTATGTCCAGGAAAGAAGAAATAGAAATACGAAATCATACAACCAGAACTGATAAATTTGCCTCATTTTCTTGAATTCATCTAATAACCTTATTCAAATATATTCAAATATCCCAAATGATTAGGCTCCCAATCCAGACAGAGATGTTGAACTGTAAATATTTTTGCATCAGAATATAATTGGGGAAATCTTCTACTGAATTGGAAACTGTCAAGCAAGTCAAATTTTTTTGTATGTGTTCATATTTATGTTATTTATTTATTTAAAATCTTTTCTATACCTTCGCTAAGTTATCTACCATTGCAATGGTTTACATGTTGGCACATAAATTAATGTAGGGAGAAGCGTACTATAATACATTCTAACAGGTGCTGTCAAAGTTCAGTTACAATAAATCATTAAATACAAACAATTGTCAGTGAAGTTGGTCATGACCAAGTGTACCAGAGAGGTACTGTTTACGGGTAAAATTCATTATTCATAGTGTTACAATTATGTTTGTAGTGATGTAGAGTTCATAGACCTCTCTACTGTATGTTTCTAAGTGCTGTGTGTCAGTGCTCTTCTGCCTATTCTTGACTGTTTTCTATCTTCTCGTCTCTTCATAAAATGCTTGTTTAAAAAGCCATGTTTTCAAACTTTCCTAAATGTCTTGAGATCTCTTTGTAATCTGATCTCTGTAGGCATTGTGTTCCAAAGTGTGGGGCCTGCCAATGATAAGGCCCTTTCTCTCACTTGGGTTAGTCTTGCCGTTTTTATTGAAGGAATGGTTAAGAGTGCTTATTTGCTGATCGGAGGTTTCTGTGTGGGACGTGTACGCACAGTGCTGTGTTTAGCCAGTCCGATTTTTCATCATGTATTAGTTTATGTATGGTACATAAGGCTTTGTATTTTATTCTGTGTTCTATGGGTAGCCGGTGTAATTCTGCTAGAGTGTCAGTTATATGGTCTCTCCTTCTTTTTCCCATCAGTATTCTGGCTGCTGTGTTCTGTAGTATTTGAAGTGGTCTTAATGTTGTATTTGGGAGACCCAGTAAAAGTGCATTGCAGTAGTCACTGCTGGAAAAAACTAGTGCCTGAAGTACAGTTCTGAAATGATCTGGTGTTAGTAGTGGTTTTAGCCTCTGAGGATCATTAATTTTGCATAGCCTTCTTTTACTTTCAGTGATATGTGCTGTTATAAGTTGATTTCGGAGTTGACTAGACTTTTTTTTAAATAGTATCTGCAGCACACACCAAGCATTTTGCAATGTCTACCCTTGAATCCTACCAGAGCAAACTATGAACTGTAATATTACCCTGGAATCAAACATTTGATCCCATGAGTTGCATTCAGAAGACCTTTAAGAGGAAACTGCAATTCCATCTTTTAATCCCATACCCTGCATTTCTCACAACAGTCCTTACTTACTCCCAATAGGTCTAAAAATACAATTTAACACTATGTATTGGAAACAGTCCTTAAGAAACTGATCACCTCTGATTTCTGTTCCACTCATTCACTTTCCAGTCTCATCATCTCATTTATTCCAGATATATTGCTGTATTATTCCTCCCTACCTATGTAAACATTCATTCTTTTATATAAGGTATTTGCACTAAAACTAGAGTGCATGCGAATCTTATTTAGCATGTGCAGAAATGCACAAAAACCCTAGCATGCTTAACTGAACTTAAACAATCTTAGTGTGTATGAGCATTTAAGCGAAGGAATGTCTGATGGAAATGGGGGTTTAGTAGAGCAAAGCTGAAAGCTTCTGGGAATCCTATCCTATATTAATATGAACCATTTCACATACCCACATCCTGGATGGAATCAATCCCTTGTCATTCTCAAATCAAACATTTAAACAACTATTGCACCCTTTTGGTGGGCTGGATATTCAGTGGAACATAACTAGGTAAGGGCTCTGCTGAATATACCCAGTTAAAATTACCCAGATAACTATTTAATGATCAGACTTAACTAACTTTAGCCAGATTGCACTAAATATTTCACGCTCACCAGCTCAAGCTTAGTCCCCAGATTGCTCCCAGTGCCTCCTCTTTTTACTGGGTTACATTTTGTACAGGTAATGATTTACTTGGACACAATTTAGTGAGGAAGTGGGGGAAAATGTGAAATTCTCAGTTTTTGTCTGGGTAACTCCAAAGATAACTTGAACAAAAGCCTTTGAATATTGACCTCTAATTATCTAGAGACCAATAGGGATGTGAATCGTGTGCCATATCGTCTTAACAATTGAAATCGTGTGGCAGGAGAAGAAAATAGTGTTAGGCACGATTATTTCGTTGAAAAATCATTAAAAATCGTTTTTTCCGATTAGTGCGCACTAACTCCCAGTTAGTGCGCTCTAACGGGAGTTAGTACGCACTAACAGAAATTGATACAATTTGACACTTTTCAGGTCAGTTAAGGACAGTTTAGGAATGAATATGTATTCCTATTGGCTGCCCTCTTATTTATTCATGTTACCAAGGTTCCCACTGACAGTATATGGGGGATGGGAAATGGAAACAGTTGGTAGCTTGACATAAAAAGTAATGTGATCAGTCAATGTGACTAGAACTTGTGCCCTAACCCTGATACCAGGGGTGTTGTGATCTTCCTGCACACAGTGCCCTAACCCTGGCACCAGGGGTGTTGTGATCTTCATGTACACACAGTGCCCTATCCCTATTAATACCAGGAGTGTTGTGATCTTCCTGCACACAGTGCCCTAACCCTGGCACCAGGGGTGTTGTGATCTTCATGCACACAGTGCCCTATCCCTATTAATACCAGGAGTGTTGTGATCTTCCTGCACACAGTGCCCTAACCCTGGCACCAGGGGTGTTGTGATCTTCCTGCACACAGTGCCCTATCCCTATTAATACCAGGAGTGTTGTGATCTTCCTGCACACAGTGCCCTAACCCTGATACCAGTGGTGTTGTGATCTTCCTGCACACAGTGCCCTAACCCTGGCACTAGGGGTGTTGTGATCTTCATGTACACACAGTGCCTTATCCCTATTAATACCAGGAGTGTTGTGATCTTCCTGCACACAGTGCCCTAACCCTGGCACCAGGGGTGTTGTGATCTTCCTGCACACAGTGCCCTATCCCTATTAATACCAGGAGTGTTGTGATCTTCCTGCACACAGTGCCCTAACCCTGATACCAGGGGTGTTGTGATCTTCCTGCACACAGTGCCCTAACCCTGGCACCAGGGGTGTTGTGATCTTCATGTACACACAGTGCCCTATCCCTATTAATACCAGGAGTGTTGTGATCTTCCTGCACACAGTGCCCTAACCCTGACACCAGGGGTGTTGTGATCTTCCTGCACACAGTGCCCTATCCTATACCAGGAGTGTTGTGATCTTCCTGGACACAGTGCCCTATCCCTATTAATACCAGGAGTGTTGTGATCTTCCTGCACACAGTGCCCTAACCCTGACACCAGGGGTGTTGTGATCTTCCTGCACACAGTGCCCTAACCCTGGCACCAGGGGTGTTGTGATCTTCATGCACACAGTGCCCTATCCCTATTAATACCAGGAGTGTTGTGATCTTCCTGCACACAGTGCCCTATCCTATACCAGGAGTGTTGTGATCTTCCTGGACACAGTGCCCTAACCCTGACACCAGGGATGTTGTGATCTTCCTGCACACAGTGCCCTATCCCTATTAATACCAGGGGTGTTGTGATCTTCCTGCATGCAGTGCCCTATCCCACCTGCATTACTAGTGAGAGGCTGGCTTCACAGACAGGGGGGAGCTTCCTGACCCTCACTCCTCCCCTCCCCATGTCCCAGCCAGTGAATGGTGTATGGGTGAGGGGGGGGGGAGGATGGTGAGGCTGAAACAGCTCTTTCCCTGCATTACTAGTGAGAGGCTGGCTTCACAGACAGGGGGGAGCTGCCTGACCCTCACTCCTCCCCTCCCCATGTCCCAGTCAGTGAATGGTGTGTGGGTGAGGGGGGGGAGGATGGTGAAGGGTGAGACAGCTCCTTCCCTGCATTACTAGTGAGAGGCTGGCTTCACAGACAGGAGGGAGCTGCCTGACCCTCACTCCTCCCCTCCCCATGTCCCAGCCAGTGAATGGTGTGTGGGTGAGGGGGGGGGGGGAGGATGGTGAAGGGTGAGACAGCTCCTTCCCTGCATTACTAGTGAGAGGCTGGCTTCACAGACAGGAGGGAGCTGCCTGACCCTCACTCCTCCCCTCCCCATGTCCCAGCCAGTGAATGGTGTGTGGGTGAGGGGGGGGGGAGGATGGTGAAGGGTGAGACAGCTCCTTCCCTGCATTACTAGTGAGAGGCTGGCTTCACAGACAGGGGGGAGCTTCCTGACAAAAATAACAAAAATAATAAACAAACAAGTTCTAGTCACATGAGTGATGATCATCACGTTACTTTTTTTTGTCAAGCTTCCAACTGTTTCCATTTCACATCCCCCCAACCATTACCTCAGTGGGAACCTTGGTAACATCAATAGATAAGAGCACAGCCAGCCAATAGGAATACATATTCATTCCTAAGTGACCTTTACTGACCTGGGAAGTGTCAACACTTTGTTTCATTTTCTGTTGGTGTTTGTGAGTTTCCAGTTCCATTTCCCATCCCCCCAACCATCACCTCAGTGGGAACCTTGGTAACATCAATAGATAAGAGGGCAGCCAGCCAATAGGAACACATATTCATTCCTAACTGACCTTTACTGACCTGGAAAGTGTCAATTTGTATCATTTTCTGTTAGTGCGCACTAACTCCTGTTAGTGCGCACTAACACGATTTAACGATTTTTAACGATACATCGTTAGAATTTCTATTGTATTGTGTTCTATAACGATTTAAGACGATATTAACATTATCGGACGATAAATTTAATCGTTGAAAAATGATTCACATCCCTAGAGACCAATGTATTAAAAGAAAAAAATAAATCACAAAGCCAGCTTTGTATTGTACATCGGAAAGCAGTGCACAATATTAACAATAGCATGCACTAATTCCCACTTCAGCATGCCAAGCCAAATTTGCAGTATTTTTACTTTGCAAGTACTAAAATATTGCACATAGTCTACTATGTGCAAAATGTTATATAAATATTAAATTAAGGAGTTGCTTTGATGCAATGTCATGCAAACATTTTTGTTGATTCTGAATATGGTAATCTCTGCATAAAAAATTGTTTCATAGGCTGGCTTTCACAAAACAGCTAACTATTGAGAGGTAGCTATCTTTATTGCAAAACACCTCATTGCTACATTTCACATGAGAGATTACTATGGGACTAATTAGCAAACAGGGGTGAAGGGAGGCTATAAAACTAGGAGTATTTGGAAGTCCTAATCCTTACTTGGGAAAACTGGGAATGAACTGGGAAAAACTGGTAAGGCGTCAATGCATGTGCTTATTAAAATCCCCCCACTTATGCAGTAGAAGTGGCATTCATGAGCATAGGCATTTGTCGACTTAAAATTTCAGAACACTGCATGTGGTCAGGTTATTTTATAACATGCGCAGTTATAAGCACTTATGTTATAAAATGGATGCATTCCTAGGTGCGGGCCGACAAATGCATGCACATGTCACCCATGGCCTGCCTTCCAATTCCCTAAAGCCACTACAACTACTACAAAATGCAGTGGCAAGATCACTGTCAAACACCAAAAGATCTGAACACATCTCACCAACCCTCAAACATCTACTGGCTACCCATCCCTCACAGAATTCATTACAAAATCCTAACTCTTATACACAAAGCACTATACACCGATAAATTCGACTGGATGAGCCCTAACATACACTTCCAACCCGCCCAGAGAACACTCCAGTCCACCAACACTGGACGCATTCCAACTCCCCCACTAAAATGGCCCACCTAACCTCAACAAGAGAGCGAGCCATAACAGTCACAGGTCCAACTCTCTGGAACAGTCTACCACCCCAGCTCAGGCTTGACCCAATAACACAATCATTTAAAAAGAACCTCAAAACTTGGCTCTTCAACTAAGCATATCCTACAACACCACCTACCACACGAAGACGTGCCTCCCCCCAATAAAACACACACAGCACTCCCCCTCTCACCTCACCGCAAAATCACACATAATGACCACCCCGCCACTAATCAAGTCTTATTATTTCACAGGCTACAACACTACAATGTATATTAACAGCACTGTTATAATTGACATTTCTTTCACTACTTCCACCACTATATACAATGTCCACCCCTCAACTACATTATCACATACCCTACAAACATATAAGGGCTACACCCCTCCCTCCATAATACAAACTGCCAAAGACACCCTTGTTTCTAAGATTATCATTGCCCATGTTCCATAGTTACTCACAGCACAGACTAATATTGTAAAGAAGAAACCTATACAAATGGACTCCTTTGTATCTACATAAAACTATGCTAAAGCAATGCTAAATCTATGATAAATCTTTGCTAAATTCTAGGTAAATCTATGACAAATCTATGCAAATCCATGTAAATCTATCCTATGAATTCCACTGCCACTATGTAAACCGGTGTGCTAACACTAGTTGAACATCGGTATAGAAAAACAAATACATAAATAAATACACCTGTTTAAAAGTTACTGTCCCTGAATATTTAATTTTGTTCTTTCAAGAATTACCTAGACTTAGATGCTATCAAACAAATGCAAGTTGCAGCATATTATGGCCGCAAGCAAATGTATGCAATTGTAGGTTTATGTAAGAATACATATCATTTAAAAAGAAACAACATATATCAATGCACTGAAAATGCATACTTTTTCTACTTATTTTCTTATTTACATGCAAAAATAATCAGGGTTTACTTGCATCTATCAAAATTTACGTGTGCATGTCAGTGAATTTTTAAACATGCGCACATTGAAGATATTACAAGTTTTACCAATTAGTCGATCACCCATTCCTTCATCGACTAAAACTCCTAGTTTTTCAGCCTAAGGATCCGTCAATTCACCTAGACATATTACACAATAAACAATTGTGTAATTATTACTTATGCCGGATAATTAGCAGGTGTAAAATTAAGGAAGCTGGCAAACATACCCACTTGTCTTTCAAAATAGCAACTTACATGAGTAAAAGTTGGACCTGCCCCAGAATTCCCCTAGACTGCCCGTTTTTACATGCATATGTGAGCATGCAAAAGTGAAAATATGTGGTTATTTTTTACTTTTGTAAAATATGGAATATCCTCCTATGCATGTATATGCTCATTTTTATCCAAAAAACAGTTTGAAAATTCACCCCATGCTTCCAGAACTCCTACCACGCTTACCTTTTTATATCACCTTTTAGGATTCATGCCTACATTTTTGCAGACCTTAAGGAGGATAATTTCCAAAGCTATTTCAGCAGGTAAAACAGTACGTTACTTGAAAAATGGCCTGTTTTAAAATTGTCTGCCTAATATGCACATGACTTTTATGTGCATAAGTTTACCTGTTGTGAGCAAAGGCATTCCCAGAGGAGGAGAAATATAGAAACATAGAAATGACAGCAGAAAAAGACCAAGCTTATGGTAGAATCTGCGGCAACATGCAGGATAGCACCATGCTTATCAGTTTTCCAAACTGTAAAAGTCAGAGCCCTCATTGGTTATTGTCTGAATCCAATTCTCTGTAACTCCTTGCCGTTAAAGCAAAGAGAAGTGATGGAGGTTCATTAACTTTATTGGTTAAGGGTATTATCTGCCACACCAGTATATTACCACATGTTTGTTTCCCCAGTAAAAGTCGGGGCCCTCGGTTGCTATCCGAATCCCATTCAGACAGCAACTTTCCTACATATGTTTTGCATTTTCATAAGTGTGTTACTTATTCTCAAAAGAATCGCTGCACAAATCAGCAGGCATATTTGTGTGTGGGGAATATTGATGGAATAATTTTCCAAAAAAAAGTTAGTGGTGCTTTCCATTTGAAAAGTAGTAAATTTGATTTAAAATGTATATAGGCTGTTGTAAAATATCACCCATAATGTAGAACATAGTGCAATACATGATCAATTGTAGATCATGCATTTTAAAACCCTCTCCTCCAAATTCCCAATCAAAGCTGTGGTCATTATACTTGGTCCATCATATTTACTGGGGAATTTTCAAGGTTTTACATAGAGGCTAGGGGGTAAATTTTCAAAACCTTACGTACGTAAATCCTGGGGATTTATGCGTGTAGTCGGGTTTATGTGCGGCGGGCCAATTTTCAAAGGCCCGGCCACATGCGTAAATCCCTGGGACGCATGTAAGTCCCAGGGCCTTGGGAAAGGGGCAGGGAAGGGGTGGGAGCGGGCAGTCTGAGGGGCATGACATGGCTAGAGGTGCCCGGCACAGCAGCCATTTGCCGCTGTGTTGGGGGATCGCGTACCGGCAGGGTTCCGGAGAGTGCAACTTGCTCCTGCCCCAAGGCAGGAGCAAATGGTAAGACAATGAATTGGGGGGTGTTAGGATAGGGCTAGGGGATGGGAAGGTTAGGGGAAGGGGTAGGAAGGTTAGTATAGAGGGTTGGGAAGTTTCTTCCAAGTCCGCTCCTAAATTGGAGCAGACTGGCAGGGAACTGCGGAAGGCTTTGGGCGTCGGCGCACGCAGGTTGCACAAATGTGCACCCCCTTGCACGTGCCGACCCCGATTTTATAACATGCGTGCACATGTTATAAAATCGGGAGTCCATGTATGCGCGCAGAGTAGCGTGCGCATCTGGACGCGCTAGCATAGTTTTTAAAATATACCCGATGCTTTTAAAATTGTCATATACACACAGCCTCTCTCTGTGATATGCAAAAGGGCATGGGTATGTGTGTGCTGTTGTTACCATACAGAAAAATATGCATGCACAAAGAGAGCATTTCAAGTGCATTCCATCATTCGGAATATGTGCTTTTACATATTTTGTAAATGAAGAATGAACATAAATCATCTAACATGCATACTTTTACTCTTGTTGTGTAAATCACAAGAAAGTCACTAAAATTATACCTGATTTCTTTCTGTCTGTTATGTTGCGTGGGGTTTCTGTAGCAAATGATGGAGGATGTGATTGAACTGGTAAAGTTCCAGATGAATTTGTGTAGGTCTTGGTGAACTGGTGCTTGGAAGTACACGCCCAAGTATTTTCATAAGCGAGATACACACATACATCAGCCAACTTTATAAAATATTTATTTATTTACAAACATATCCCACTTATAGCAAACCAATCAAGCTAAGTGGGTTAAAATATATACATTTTCATAACATATCCAAGTAAACTGTTTATTTTCCTCCCCGCATAAACTGAGAATTATTATAATGCATGTGTTATAATTATTTAATGCATCAAATATATGTACCTCCTTTTACAAAATAGGTATAGAAACTATGTAGATTTATTCTTCAAAAAATATGTAATTACTGAAATACATGCATTTACTTTTGGGGCGATGATATGTTATGTTTCATAAAGGGGTACATTTTCAAATCCTTACACACGTAAATCCCGGGCTTATGCGTGCCGGACCAATTTTCAAAGGCCAGGCCATACGCGTAAATCCCCTAGATGTGTGTAAGTCCCAGGGCGTCAGAAAAGGGGTGGGGAGAGGGTGGGTCGGTCCGGAGGGCAGGGCATGGCATGGCTAGAGGTGCCCAGCACAGCCATTTGCCGGGTGCCGGCACGCGGAACTTGTTCCTGCCCTGAGGCAGGAGCAAATGGAAAGACATGTATGTGTGTGTGTGTGTGTGTGTGTGGGGGGGGGGTAGGATATGGCTATGGGGTGGGAAGGTTAGGAGAAGGGGCAGGGAGAGGGTGGGCCTCTGGCAGGAGCAAATGGAAAGACATGGATTGGGGGGGGGGAGAGGGTGGGCCTCTGGCAGGAGCAAATGGAAAGACATGGATTGGGGGGGGGGGGAATTTAGGATAGGGCTATGGGGCGGGAAGGTTAGGAGAAGGGATAAGAAGGTTAGCATAGGGGGTAGGGAAGTTCCTTCCCAGGCCGCTCCTAAATTGGAGCGGACTGGGAGTGAACTGTGAAAGGCCGAGGGCTTCGGCGCGCACAGGTTGCACAAATGTGCACTCCCTTGCATGCGCCGACCACCAATTTTTTAACATGCGTGCACCGGCGCGCGCATGTTATAAAATTATGTGTTCATGTGTACGTGCCGGGTAGCGCGTGCACATGGACGCGTGCGTGCAAGTTTTTTAAACGTACCCAAAGTGTGCAGATTTCAGTGCGTAGTTTGAGGAAGAGCAGAGTTCAGCAACCCACAATCTTGAGGGACTATTGAGAGAAGAGGAAGATATTTCTGGTGACTGAACAGAATCAGTAAGTATTGCTTGCTGGGTAATACTGGGGTTTAAAATTTGGGGGCAGAGGTGAAATTGTGGGGTAAGTTAATTTTTAGTATGTGTAGCTTGATTAAAAGCTAGGAAAAGTAGTAATTTCTTTGAATTTGTGTGGGTGACTTGTTTTATAAAAAGACTAGGAAAGGTAGGTAACCCTTTTAGCTTGTGCGTGTGCCTTAATTAGGAAAAGTAGGTAATTTCCCATAGTGTCTTTCTTTCCCTCCCACCACCTCAACTCCCACTCACCCCTAAGCTCATTCTTTGATATATAAACTCTTATGCGATCTAAAATGACATAAGACATTTTCACATCAAAAAACCAATCAGTGATTTATCAGAAACAAGGGAGTGAACTTGCCTTTATCAATTAGATTAATTGTTCCCTTCCTGGTCATTACCAAATTTACATTAAATACACCCATAGCAATTTAAATTAACTAAGAACGCAACAATATTAAGATATGAATAGCAATGAATCCAGCAGTGAGATGGGGGCCTTCCAGGTTCCAGGTGATGCATTATCCTCGTGTACCAAGGATGAGTCCCCAAGTCTAGTGCTCAGGAGGGACCGGTTAGGTTGGCCATTATAGCTGATGATTCATTTATTAGCTGAGAGGCTAGTAGACATGAGGATCACTTAGTAACTTGTCTGCCTGGTGCAAAGGTGATGCATCACCTAGATTGGATTTTAGACAGTGTTGGGGATGAGCTGGCTGTTGTAGTATATGTGGGTACAAACAACATAGGAAGGTGTAGGAGGGAGGTTCTGAAAGTGAAAATGAGACTTTTAGGCAGGAAATTGAAATAGAACCTCCTAGGAAATTCTAGGAAATGTTTCCAGTTCCACGTATAGGATCCCAGAGGCAGACAGAACTATGGAGTCTCAATGCATGGTTGACATGATGGTACAGGGAAGAGGGCTTTAGTTTTGTTAGGAACTGGGCAACAATTTGCGAAATGTGGAGCCTATTCCAAAAAGATTGACTCTACCTTAAGCAGAGTGAAATCATGCTGTTGGCACTACTTTAAAAAGGAGATAGTGCAGCTTTTAAACTAGAACATGGGGGAAACAGATATATTAAGTTACATATTTCTGCAAGTGTGCATTTAACATATTTACAGATTTTTTATTTCAGTTCATTTGGACTGAGAGCAACCTCGCACATCCATCTTTTTTATCTTGTCTGTCCTATACTGAAATCCTTTTCCTTACCATCTCTGTCTGCTCAGTCTAATGGACCTGGGCCCTTTATATCTTGTGATTTCCTTCATTATGTTACTGATTGAGAAAATATCAGTAGATGGATGGCCAGTGATTATTAACAGGGAGCCAAGCTTATCCATATAGCCAAGCTAATATGGTAGAGCTAGAACTGTGGTGAGAAGGAGGATGTTTGGCAGTTCCTCCTACCTGCATGGGTAAATACAATCTTTTTTTTTTAATTTTATAAAGTTTGATCTAATAATGAATGTTTTGTAAGGCAGTGAATATTTGTCGGCATGTCTGTGGGTAAAATGGAAAATTTAAATGACATCTTCTTCTGCATAATCCATATATTTGTTTTTAGGCTGTGACAATTTTTAATACATCCCAAATATATGCATACTGACAGCTTCTAAATTCTTTTTTCATATATTTGCACTCTGGAAGCTAAAAAGGATTTGGTTAAATGAAACCATTCATAGATGTGAAATTATTCAATTTTCTTTCTCCAACACTGAAATTTTTCATATATAGCTTCAATTCTGATACCATATTTATTTTTCTGGAAATAATACAAACAGGATTGAATCTATGTATAAGAAGACAAAGACATCCTTAGTTGCTTACAATTCTTTGTATACAAATTAAAAACTCAAATGATATATTTCTTAGAATCATAGCTCTGTTGCTTTGATTGCTAAGGTTAATTAAAAAAAATTAAACTCAAGTATCATGGCCCCATACCAAAAATATATTGCTGTGTATTCAATTGCAATATTTCTCCTGAGGGTATATTATATTCATAAAGTATAATGCTATGCAAAGAACAGGAAACATACTGTGAATAATGTCTTACATATGAAATCCTCAGTTACTACTACTAAACCATTAGCTCTGTGTCTGTGTGTGTGTATGTGTGTTTGTGTGTGTGTGTGCAACTGTGCGTGTGTGCTAAATGAAACAAGAATAAAAAAGCTGTAATAATAATTAGAAATTTATTGTATATATAGATATGTAGACATGTAGACATAGTTATAGATAGTAAATGAACACAAACAATAAATCCTTGTGTGCTTATAAACATAAACTATATACTATACATGCAGAAAGAAGAAACCTATTTAGTCTCAAAAGCTCACACAGATCATCATTTTTTAGTTATTCTTATTAGGGATATGAATCATTTTTTGACGATTTTAAAAAATCGTCGATATTTTTTAAATCGTCAAAAATCGTTAGAGTGCGCGATACAATACAAATTCCCCCAATTTATTGTCAAAAATCATTAAATCAGGCATGGGAATTATTTGGGGGGAGGGCAGGAAAACCGGCACACCAAAACAACCCCTAAACCCACCCCGACCCTTTAAAACCAATACAACCCCTAAACCCACCCCAACCCTTTAAAACCAATCCCTTACCCTCCTCCATCGCGCCAGGACCCCCCCCCCCACTGGTGGTCCAGTGGGGGGGGGGGGTCCTGGCGCAATCTCCCACTCTCGGCGTGATCTCCTTGGACCACCAGGTATGTGTAAAAAGTTTTTTTGGGGGGGTCGGGAGAGTGGGGGAGGCTAAGGGGGTAATTTTAAAGGGTCGGGGTGTTTTTTTTTTTTTTTATCGGCGCGGGCCTCACTAAAAAAAATTAGTGATGTGAATTGGAATCGGACCCGACCCAATTCACATCTCTAATGATCAGATTTCCCCCCCTCCCCCAGCCGAACCCGATCATTAAAACGATCGGGCACACAATTCACATCCCTAATTCTTATATTGTTTAAATAAAAAGATACCCCAGCCTGCAAGGAAATTGGTTTTCTTTATGACCAATGTGGCCACTGGAACTTCAAAATATATATTTTATAGAAGGTATTATACAGTAATTGATAACAATCAATGTGATTTATCAAACAGTACCATGTAAGCACCCTATATAATCCTCTGAAGTACATAGAACACATCATGAGGCACCAAACAATGAAAGAAAGCATTTACCATGCTTGTTAGCATCAATGTGTGCACTAATTCCAGTCAAATTTCAGTCAGATAGCTGAAAACAAAAGTAAAAGAGGACAAAACTTGTTAAAGGGAAAAAATATCTTGATGGTTTTCAGCACAGGATTGCTTTTGAGAGTTTCACAACACATAGAAACATGATGGCAGAAAAAGATCATAGGGTTCATCTCATCTGCCCCATTCACTAAATAGTTCAACTCTACAATCCCTACTTCTCCCTCAGAGGTCCCCCGAGCTTGTATGTATGTATGCATTTATTTATTTATTTAAATCTTTTCTATACCGACATTCATGATCTCAATCATATCAGATCGGTTTACAAGGAACAAGGGGAAGTAACATCGCTAGGAACATTTACGAGAACAGTTAACCAAATAGCAGAAGGATAGACAAAGTTACAATAAAACAGGATCAAGTGAACTTGGGATACGACGTAGCTAGAGGTTATGGCTAGAAGAGGAAACTAGAAAAATTAACAAAGGTCAATTAACAAAGGTAAATAGGAGAGTTCTTGAGCCAAGAATGGCGAGGTCTGACATAATGGCATTTATAAATAAAATAAACTGGACTGAAACAAGCAGAGGCAAGGGATGGGAAGGGGGAAAGGAGAGAGGGAATAGAAGGGAAAGGAGGGAGGGAGGGGGAATTTAGCAGGGGGGGGGGTAGTTGAGTTAAGGGAATGCTTGTTGAAACAGCCAGGTCTTAAGATTGTTCCTAAATGTCAAATGTCAAATGTCAAAATATCAAAAGCTTGTCTCATACTTTCTTGAATTTAGATACTGCCCTCGACTCCAGCTCAACACATGTAACAATCTCTACCATACATTTTATAAAGAAATTCTTCCTTGGATTACTTCCCTTTCACCTTCTTCCTATGAACTTTCATTCTACAGCCTCCTTTCCTTTGAAAAAAGAAAAGCGTCCTTACCTTGATATCTCAGATATATTTATATGGCTTTATCATTTTCTTCCATCCGACCTTTCCTCTAAGGTATACGTATTTAGATCTTTGAGTCTGTATATTTTACAATGAAGACCACTGACCAGGCAATTTAGTAGCCACCCTCTGGACCGACCATCCTGCTTTTTCACTTAAAATGTACCAAAATACTTTCACACAACTGTGACAGATGCAACATGCCTCCTTCCCCCATCCTGTTCATTGTCCCACCCAGGTCCCACCCCTTAAACCATATCTGTAAAAGAAAACTCTATATAAGACTCATGCACCAGAGAGAAGATATTTTATTGGATGTATATGGCCACAGCATTGCACACAACAAATTAATCACAGGTTATAAAGCAATGTTCCACCTAAATTTCAAATACCTTCAGGGTGACCACCCCCTCAACTGCTGTAATACAATTCATAAGCTCTCAATAAGCATCATGACAAGAAGTCATATAAGCAGTTATATTATGCTGTTGCAAGGTTGGCCATAGAAGCCAATCCCTCTCCACATTTCGCCGCTGTCTGCGATGGAGGTCTATCAAAGCCTAGCCACTCATGTTATCCTGCAAATTAAACTCTTATTACCAGGTAAACGTTGTTTGCAGTGTGATGACATTATGATCTGTAAAAGAACAGGGTCCACTTATGAATATGCAACATAATTCTTTTGGTTGGTGAGCAGGCCAGTCCCCGACCATCAAATCTGTAGACTTGATCAGCAAATCTTCTCAGCTCTTCCACCCATTAAATATATTTATTTATGTATTTATTTATATGTTTATTTACATGCCTTATATATCACTAATTTCCAACATTAGTTCAACATGGTTCACAGGAAAAAACATCCATAATAACTCTATAATATATAATAAAACAACAGAAAATAAACAGCTAATCATATTTTAAATTAATTAAATGCTTCAGTAAAATACAAATTAACATATGAACATAAGACATAAGAAATTGCCATGCTGCGTCAGACCAAGGGTCCATCAAGCCCAGCATCCTGTTTCCAAAAGAGGCCAAACCAGGCTACAAGAATCTGGCAATTACCCAAACACTAAGAAGATCCCAAGCTACTGACGCAATTAATAGCAATGGCTATTCCTTAAGTAAACTTGATTAATAGCCATTAATGGACTTAAGAGCATAAGAACATGCCATACTGGGTCAGACCAAGGGTCCATCAATCCCAGCATCCTGTTTCCAACAATGGCCAATCCAGGCCATAAGAACCTCCTCCAAGAACTTATCCAAATCTATTTTAAACCCAGCTACACTAACTGCACTAACCACATCCTCTGGCAACAAATTCCAGAGCTTTATTGTGCGTTGAGTAAAAAACAATTTTCTCTGATTAGTCTTAAATGTGTTACTTGCTAACTTCATGGAATGCCCCCTAGTCATTCTATTATTCGAAAGTGTAAATAACCGATTCACATCTACTCATTCAAGACCTCTCATGATCTTAAAGACCTCTATCATATCCCCACTCAGCCGTCTCTTCTCCAAGCTGAACAGCCCTAACCTCTTCAGCCTTTCCTCATAGGGGAGCTGTACCATCCCCTTTATCTTTTTTATTGCCCTCCTCTGTACCTTCTCCATTGCAACTATATCTTTTTTGAGATGCGGTGACCAGAATTGTACACAGTATTCAAGGTGCGGACTCACCATGGAGCGACTTGGCTTTGCGCTCACAGCAGCCCGGCCAAAGTTCCACCCCACCCCCGGAAGGACTGTTTCAGATTGATCCTTTTTACTGACACTTGTCAGTGAAAGGACCATCCCCTTTCAGGGCAGCCGTTTGAAAGTAGTCTAGTCCTTTCACTGACATGTGACAGTGACTGGACTAATTGGCAATAAGTAAGTGAATTAGTGAATACATTAATATTCATTTCCTGACACTTAATTTTAATTTATTCACTCCTTCACTTACTGCCTGCAGGGGTTCTAATTAAGCAAGATTTTGGGGATGCTACTTTCTGTGGTCCCCCCTATGAGGAACCACAGAAAGCAGGATTTTTCTTTTTTGAGACCTTGAGCATGGCATGATTCTGCTTTCTCTGGTTCCTCTTACTTAATATTGCAATTATACCAATAAGAGGAATTACAGAAAACAGTATTTTTTGTCTTTTTTCAGTGAACACTTGAGCATAGCCTGCTCCTGGGCAGGCATTACATTTGCCATGTTAAAATGGATGCTTTGGCCGTGTGGCAATTTTTGGTATCTTTGCTATTAGGTCTTCCTTCATCTCACACTAAACCCCTTCAGATGGTTCAAAACACGGCTGCGAGAATATTAACAAACACACGAAGAAAAGACCACATTTCACCAATCCTCAAAGACCTGCACTGGCTGCCAATTCACTCCAGAATCATATATAAGTCCATAACCACTATTTACAAAGCTATACATCAACACTCTCAGCTCAACCTTCAAATTCCTCTCAAAAAATTTACGTCCAACAGACCAATCAGAGAGTCCTGCAGAGAATCCCTACAAGTACCACACTCCAAATCCATGCGGCACATAACCGCCAGAGATAGGGCTTTCTCCACTGCAGGACCAACACTGTGGAACTCCATCCCACCAGATTTGCGACAGGAACCCTGCCTTCCCACATTTAGGAAAAGACTCAAAACGTGGCTATTCATGAAAGCCTTTCCAGAACTAAACTGAACCTTTTCCATTATTAACTAGTCGCTCAGACTTTGCCTTAATCTTGGTAATTAACTTCTCTACCACATAAGGGCAATTCATTAATGCTACAATTACATAGACTGGCATATATGTTCTCTCTATTAAAACCCCAGCTTCTTTTCTCTGCTCCAAGTTGTATTAACCTTTTGTTTTAATGTAACTGCAATCCTTAGCCTGCACTTGTTTAATCTTTACTACCATTATTACTATTATTATTATTATTATTAGGATCAATGTTATTTATTGCCGTTTTTGTTCCCTATCCACTTGTTAATTGTAAACCGACATGATGCGATATTTATCGCGAATGCCGGTATAGAAAAACTTAAAATAAATAAATAAATAAATAAGGGGTAATAGCTAATAGCCTTATTTACATGGAATTTGCATGTGATGAGTGCTATTAGCTCCATGCTAGTTTGGATGTGCGGTTTGGATGCACTGATCCCAGTATTGCATCGGGCATAAGTCTAGCACGTCCAAAATGTATGTCCAACCACACATTTAGCGGCGCATGACCTGAGTACCTGATATTGCATTGGCCTAACTATACACGTTATACTTGTCACGTTTAACATTTAGACCACATCAAACAGAAAACAAAAAAAGGTGATAAGATATAAATAACACCGGGTTCGAATAATAGAAGGACTAGGGGGCATTCCATGAAGTTAGCAATTAGCACATTTAAGACTAATCGGAGAAAATTCTTTTTCACTCAACGCACAATAAAGCTCTGGAATTTGTTGCCAGAGGATGTGGTTAGTGCAGTTAGTGTAGCTGGGTTTAAAAAAGGTTTGGATAAGTTCTTGGCGGAGAAGTCCATTAATGGCTATTAATCAAGTTTACTTAGGGAATAGCCACTGCTATTAATTGCATCAGTAGCATGGGATCTTCTTAGTGTTTGGGTAATTGCCAGGTTATTGTGGCCTGGTTTTGGCCTCTGTTGGAAACAGAATGCTGGGCTTGATGAACCCTTGGTCTGACCCAGCATGGCAATTTCTTATGTTCTTATGGGTTACTATACCCATGTTTCTCAAATAATATAATGTTTGTTTTACTAGTGGACTCAGTATCAGATAAGCTTTTTACTTATTGATCATAGATAGGGACAGAATGCCAGTTACATGGTATTCCTTATCTAACTAGCTTATGAACACAATACATACTGTTAGCCTTTGGATGTGGTCAACTCCGCTGCAGCCTATAGCAATGAAACCTCACTTGCCAAGGGGGCCCCACTCACTGAGCTGCAGCCATATCTGAAACTCAGCAATTCTGTGTAATGCTGTAAAAACATATGGGCCCAGGTTCAGAACTTGGAAATGCTACACACTACTGTATTAATTAGAGATGTGAATCGGAACTGAAATCCGAACCGATTCTGGTTCCGATTCACATCTCTAGTATTAATCATACTGCATATTACTGTGTGTACATATCAGGGGTGCTATCTAACACACAGCAGTACCTCTTGTGTGCTGCTGAAAGACCTACCAGGACCATCCGCAAGAGCTACTGCTATTTCTTCAATATCTTATGTAAGCTGTCTACTATGTTGAAGGATAGGCAAGGAAAATATGTGGTACTGCTGTGTGTTATCGGATATTCTGTAATACCCACATAGGATCTGAAGAGGACCAACTTAAATGTAATTTTTTGGCCAGCCAAAGCCAACGGTGTTACCAATCTGAGACGTAGTGATTTTTTATATGTCTGTTATCATACTGCATCTAGATGACACATCACAGACTTGTACATCAAACTCCTTAATACACACAGAATGTGGACATATAAATCACATCTCTCACTGGTCTAAGGCCACTCCCATGTCACGGGTCTTATCTTCCCTTAAAAAATAACTCTGAATGTCGCCATTTCATTAATTAGCAGTGAACTCATGAAGTATAATGATTCCATTCTGCATGGGCCAGTGGCAGCAGAGCCATTTTATTTATTTATTTATTTTTAATTTTTATATACCGAAGTTCTTGTAGGGACTACAAATCACTCCGGTTTACATAAAACAATGAACTGCCCAACAGAGAGCGGAGCTTTACATAGAACAGTAGAACGTATGGAACAATATAACTAGATGACAATTTAACATAGTGATAAATAAATATTATAGTTTAACTGGTAATACTAGATGACAATTTAACTAGATGACAATTTAACATAGTGATAAAATAAATTATAGTTTAACTGGTAATACATAAAAATTATATTATTTAATATAAGCAGTATAACTATTTAATGTAGAATAAAGGCGTATTAACAGTGCCAAATATATATATAGAAATGAATTTTTTGAACTCAAAGATAGTTGTTCCGTTGCAGAGTCTTAAAAAAGGACTTGGTGTGGTGTCCATGATTAGGAGATACCTAATATATAGGATGTCTGTCCGTCAGAGTAGAATTAAGCGTCTGGGAAGGCTTGTTTGAAAAGAAAGGTCTTAAGTCTTTTTTTGAATTCTTGGTGACTAGTTTCTAATCATGAAGTGAGATGAAGTGAGATGACCCCATTCTGCATCAATCAAAGCTCTACCTAGGACTAACAATCCCAGATAACTGGTAAGTTCAAGGCAGTGATAGCCACCAATACAAATTAGAGCACAAGAGGAGCCCAGTGAGGTAGATATACCCAGCCTTATACTGTAAGATATACTTAGACCCTTGGCCTGAGGTGGTGTGGGCGCAACCTGTGGAGGGTGAACTCCACAGGTCCCCACTGTCGGGAGGTGAGGCTGGACGGGAAGCAGAAGTCGGCAGGAGCTTCGCCAGTACCAGCCAACATTCCCCGCATGTTGAACCCTTGGGTTCCAGGGCCGGCTGGTCTTAGGTGAGCCTCTGCATGACTGGTCCCATGAGCGGCCAGAGGATGGCGGTGTCAGGTCTTGGCCCAGAGGTGGAAGAAGAGTCAGGTCCAGTCCAAAGTTGTAAGCAGGCGGCAGTAGACAGGGTCTGGTCAGTTCCGTGGTTGAGGCAGGCAGCAAGAGTCGAGGGTCAATTCCAATCTGAGGTCAAAAGCCAGCAAGAACAGATGAAGGAGGAGTAAGGCCAGTGGCCCCCAGGGGCCTGGGAGGCCCAAAGCTGAAGGCTGGGGTCTGGCGGCTAGCACCCCAAAGAGACAAGGAGTCTGCCAAAGCTGAAGACTAGAAGCAGGAACACGGAGTGGAGAACGCAGAGAGGGAATCTTCAATAAAGTACACTGAGACAGGAAACAAGAAGCAGGTACCTGGGAACTCATTGCCAAGTCGGTTTGCTGGTCTGGGGAGCCCCCTTAAATAGGCCAGCAGATCTAATGTCATCATATGGGCCAGACCTGGTTTTCCCGCCACTGGCCTTTTAAGAAGGGGCAGATCGGCACGTGTCCACGCCTAGGGAGGGCCTGGAAGAGACCAGCGACTGGCGGCATGGTGGACAGAGGGAGGCCTGAAGCAAGGGCAGATTACCGTGGCAGCGGCTTGCCGCCACTGCGAGGATGCTGGGACCAGAGTCAGCTGCCAGGTGAGGGTAAGAGGAGCTGACTGTGGGTTGCTGCGGCCAGCAAGTATAATAGTACCCCTCCTTCTAGGCCCCCTCCCAGGGGGTTTCGGTTTTCGTGGGTAAGAAGCATGGGATTGTGCAAGGATATTCTTGTCTAGGATATTGGAAGCTGATTCCCAGCTATTTTCTTCAGGGCTGAAACCCTCCCAGGCGAGCAAGTATTCCGACCACGTCTCCTCACATCCAAGACATCTTGTACTTGGTAGTGACATCTGCCTTGGAGGAGATGGGTTGTGGCTCGGTTGGCTTCTTCGAAGGTCAGGATAATACCATGGGTTTCAAGAGAGAAACATGGAAGGAATTATGGATCCTGAGTGATGCTGGTAGTTGGAGTTGGTAGGAGACTGGGCCCAGGCGACGGAGCACTGGAAAGGGTCCAATGTACCAGGGTGTGAGGCGCATAGATAGGAGCCTGAGGCAGATCTACCATGTGCTGAGCCAAACATTTTCACCGGGTTTGAATTTTGGGCTAGCCCTACGATGGGCATCCATGAATTTCTTGGCTTTCTGGCTCGCCTTATGTAGTAGTTGTTGGGTGAGGCCCCAGAGTTGGTGTGGTCACGGGCGGTTAATTGCACTGCTGGTAAAGGCACTGCTATGGGTAGTGGCAGCGTAGGAAGTGGCTGTTTGCCGTAGATCACCTGAAAAGGTAAGGACCCGGTGGCTGAAGATGGGTGTGAGTTGAGGGCAAATTCTACCCAGGGGAGTAGATCCGCCCAGTTTTCTTGTTTGGTATTTACGTAGGCCTGTAGGAGTTGCTTGAGGGTTCGGTTTGTCCATTCCACTTGCCCATTGCCTTGGGGATGATAGGCGGTCGAAGTCCAGAGAGATGTCGAATTTCCTGCAGAGGGACCTCCAGAATATGGCAGTGAACTAGGTCCCACGGTCATAAAGGATGTGTTTGAGTACTCCATGGAGCCAAAAGACATGGTGGACAGAGAGCTGGGCTAGCAGTGGAGCCAAAGGAAGGCCAGGCAGGGCGATGAAGTGTGCCATCTTAGAGAAGCTACTATCACCCAGTTGGCAGTATTGCCATTCGATGGAGGGAAATTGTCAATGAAGTCTGTCAAGATGTGCATCCAGGGCTCGCTGAGAACAGGTAAGGGTACAGTATACCCCAGGGTCTGCCCGTGACTGGCTTGTGTCGGGCGCAAATATGACTAGTCTCCACATAGGATCGGATGTCCTTCTTCATGTCTGGCCACCAATAATAGTGTTGGAGAGATGCAAGCATCCAAGCTTGTCCGGGGTGGCCCGCAACTTGGGAATCATAAGCCCAGAAAAGTACTTTCTTGCAAAGCCAGCGTGGCACTAGAGTTTTCCTTTGCAGAACCGGCATGCTGGCAGACAGCAGGATTTTGGTGGGGTCAATGATGTGTCGAGGAGGATCAAGTGTATCCTTGATGCTAAAGGATCTGGAGAGGGTATCCACCCTGAGGTTTTAGCTGGCAGGCTGATAACGCAGCACAAAATTGAATCAGGTGGAAAAAAGGGCCCATTGAGCTTGCCGTGGGTTGAGGCGATAGACCCTGTGTAAGTACTCTAAATTTTTGTGATCCATATAAACGGTAATTTGATATTGGGCTCCCTCTAGACATGGGTGCCACTCCTCAAAAGCGAGTTTGATGGTGAGCAGCTCCTTGTTGCCTATTGTGTAGTTACGCTCTGCTGGGGAGAATTGCCAAGAGAAGAATGAGCAGGGATGGAGAGTGTGGTTTGTTGAGTACTGGCTCAGAACTTCTCCTACTCCTGCTGAAGAGGCATCCACCTCGACAATGAATGGGCGTTGAGGATCTGGATGCCAGAGACAGGGTCCATGGAGGAAGGCGGCCTTTAGGTTTTGAAAGGCCGCAACAGCCTCGGAGGGTCACTGCGTGGGGTTCGCTCCTTTGCGAGTTAAGGCATTGAGGGGTCCCACCAAGGAAGAATAATTGTGAAAGAAGGAACAATAGTAATTTGCGAAGCCCAGAAAGTGTTGCAGCGGGCATAGACCAGAGGGTTGTGGCTATTCCTGGATGCCTTTGAGCTTCTCTGGGTCTATACAGAAGCCTTGGCTAGATACCACGTACACCATGAGCATTGTTCAAGCTTCACAAAGAGCTGGTTCTCCCAAAGGCATTGGAGGACACGGGAGACATCCTGGCGGTGAGTTTGGAGGTCCTTGGAAAAGACCAATATGACATCGAGATATACTACGACACATTCATAAAGCATGTCCCGGAACAGCTCATTCATCAGGTTTTGGAAAACAGCCGGGGCATTGCAGAGGACAAAAGGCATGAAGAGATATTGATAACGCCCATCTCTGGTGTTGAATGCCATCTTCCATTCATCACCATCTTTAATACGGACCAAATTGTAAGCCCCTCTGAGGTCCAATTAGGAGAAGATTTTGGCCCCTTGGAGTCGATCAAAGAGCTCCGCAATGAGCGGCAGCAGGTAGTGGTCCTTTAGGGTGATTGCGTTTAGGCCACGGTAGTCGATGCAGGAGCAGAGCGTCCCTTCCTTTTTCCCTACAAAGAAAAACCCGGCTCCGGCCGAAGAGGTGGAATGACATATAAAGCTCTTGGCCAGGTTCTCCCAGATATATCTGTCATGGCCCGGGTTTTGGCAGGGAATAATGGATAAATTCTGCCCCGGGGAGGTTCTGTGTCAGGCAGGATGTTAATGGCGCAGTCATAAGCATAATGAGGCAGTAGGGTGTTGGTGTCCTTCTTGGAAAAGACGTCCACATAGGAGGCATACTGTGGTGGTAAGTCAGGTAGGACAGTCAAAGCCGCAATATAGCATGGAGGAGCAACAACTTCAAGGCATGAAGAGTGGCAAGTTGGGCCCCAACAAGATAGTTGCAGTGTGGCCAGTCAAATTGTGGAGAATGCAGTTGGAGCCAGGGTTATCCAAGGACCATTGGGCGAATGGCCTTGTCTAGGACATAGAAAGAGAGGGACTCCACATGTAGGGAACCAGTGCGGATCTGAAGAGGAGCCTTCATGTGGGTAACCCTGCCTGGCAGGGGTTCACCTTGGACAGAAGATAGTACCAGGGGAACTGGGGAGTGGCTGGTGGGAATTCAAAGGTGTTCCATGAGTTGTTTCAGAATGAAGTTGCCCCCTGCTCCCGAGTCGACCAAGGCTAAAGTGTGAAAGCCCTGGGAGCTGACCGTGAGGGTCACAGGAAGAGTTAGTGGAGGAGTTGGTGAAGTCAGGCCTAGGAACAGTCCTCCTTCAAGATCTAGGCCTGGGAGTTTTCCAGTCATAATGGACAGGAGGCTAGAACATGACCAGGACCTCCGCAGTACAGGCAGAGGCTGGACTGTTGGCATCAGAGGCATTCCTTGATATAAAGTCTTCCCTGGCCCAATTGCTTGGGTTCTTCTCTAGTCACCCCTGAGGGGGGCAGGGTTGGACTTAGGTGAAGGAGAGTGCCAAAAACGATGGGGAGCCAGAGCTGGTTTTATGGAGAGGTTTGACTTGCGGGAATGCTACCAGAGATGTCAATCGATGCGCTCAACAAGGTTGATGAGGGAATCCAAGGAACTGGGTAGCTTGCGGGCCGCGAGTTCGCCTTTTATCCAGGTGCTCAATCCCTCGAGGAAGATGGCCCACAGGCAGCCATGTCCCAATGAAGTTCAGAAGAAAGGGTCCAGAATTCAATAACTTAATCCTTTATGGCTCGGGAACCCTGGTGTAGATGAAGAAGGGCAGATCTGGAGGCTGAGTGCCACCTTGGGTCATCAAAGACGGAACGAAAGAGAGCTAGAAAGCCAGGTAAGTCCCAATGATGGGGGTCTGCGCATTCCCACAGGGGTGAAGCCCAGTCCAGGGCTTTTCCATCCAGAAGAGAGAGGATATAAGTGGTTTTTGTCATCTCATCCGGGAATAGCATAAGTTGAAGGCAGAATTGCATGTTGCACTGATTTAAAAAGTCTCGACACAGCTGAGGGTCCCCAGAGAAGCTCAGAGGCATGGGTAGAGGAATCACAGGTTGAGTAGGTGACATGGGAGCAGAATAGCTAGGTACTAGAAATGTTGGTGGAGCCGCCAAGACGGCCGAGTCAAGGCGAACCCCAAGGTTCTCCACCGCCGTCATGAGAGACTCCAGGACCTTTTGCTGCTCAAGGATTTTCTGGGCAGGTCCTGGAATGGCCTGGAGGGTGGAAGCCTCCACCGGGTCCATGGACTTGGCAATCTGTTACGATTGTGGACCCTTGGCCCAAGGTAGTGTTGGCGCAACCTGTGGAGGGTGAACTCCACAGGCACCACCTTCGGGAGGCAAGGCTAGACGGGAAGCAGAGGCCAGCAGGAGCTTCACCAGTACCAGTCCACGTTTCCCGCAGGTTGAGGTTTTGGGTGCCGGGACCAGCTGGTCTTAGGTGGGCCTCTGCATGGCTGATCCCAGGAGCATCCAGAGGATGTCGGTGTCAAGTCTTGGCCCAAAGGTGGAAGAAGAGTCAGGTCCAGTCCAAGGTCAGAGGCAGGCGGCAGTAGACAGGGTCCATTCTGTTCCGTGGTCAAGGCAGGCAGCAAGAGTCGAGGGTCAAATCAGGCCCGAGGTCAAAAGTCAGCAAGAGCAGAAGAAGGAATAAGGCCAGGGTCCCGGGAGGGCTGAAGTTGAAGGCCGGGGTCCGGCGGCTAGCACCCCAGAGAAACGAAGAGTCTGCCGAAGCTGAAGACTAGAAGCAGGAAAACCTGGAGTGGAGAACGCAGAGAGAGAATCTTCAATGAAGTATACCGAGACAGGAACCAAGAAGCAGGCACCTGGGAACTCATTGCCAAGTCGGTTTGCTGGTCTGGGGAGCTCCCTTAAATAGGCCAGCGGATCTGATGTCATCATAAGGGCTGGACCCGTTTTCCCCCCGCTGGCCCTTTAAGAAGGGGCAGACCAGCACGCGCATGTGCCTAGGGTGGGCCCAAAAGAGACCAGCGACCGGCGGCGTCTCAGCCTCCCCGCATACTGCGGGAGGCATGAAGCAGGGCGGAGTGCTGTGGTAGCGGCTCGCCGCCGCTTTGAGGATGCCAGGACCAGATTCAGCTGCCAGGTGGCGAGTAAGAAGAGCCGACCACGGGTTGCTGCGGCCGGCAAATATTACAATACTGTAGCATAAAGAAAGTACCCAAGCTACATCGTGTGTCCAAAAGTGAGAACATTGTAGTGTGAAGCAAAGGGCAGGGACATGGTGTTATATGCTTAAACCGCACATCTTTGTCTACAGAAAATATATGAATGCTTATGGCACCTCAGATAGCAGTATGGCTAAGCCAAAGGTGACATTCATCAGATATGCAAATTTTGAAATGGTAACTATAAATTATGTGATGTGTAGCATAGATCTGCCACCAAAAGCATTGGGTCAAATGAACCTGCACCAATCATTATAAATCCACAGAACTGAATACCAGATGAATGATAAAATAGCTGCATGCATCTTCAGGAAGGTAGTACAACCATCTTAACAAATGCAGAGAGCTTGGAATTACTGGTGGAAGCCTGAGGAATGGTGGATGACCACAATATTACTGCATTGTGCACTGGATCCCCTGGCTGATAGGGATGTGAATCGTTTTAGGACGATTAAAATTATCGTCCGATAATTTTAATATCGTCTTAAACCGTTATGGAACACAATACAATAGAGATTCTAACGATTTATCGTTATAAATTGTTAGAATCGTGAGCCGGCACACTAAAACCCCCTAAAACACACCCCGACCCTTTAAATTAAATCCCCCACCCTCCCGAACCCCCCCCCCCCCCCAATGACTTAAATAACCTGCGGGTCCAGCGGCGGTCCGGAACGGCAGCGGTCCGGAACGGGCTCCTGCTACTGAATCTTGTTGTCTTCAGCCGGCGCCATTTTCCAAAATGGCGCCGAAAAATGGCGGCGGCCATAGACGAACACGATTGGACGGCAGGAGGTCCTTCCGGACCCCCGCTGGACTTTTGGCAAGTCTTGTGGGGGTCAGGAGGCCCCCCCCAAGCTGTCCAAAAGTTCCTGGAGGTCCAGCGGGGGTCAGGGAGCGATTTCCCGCCGCGAATCGTTTTCGTACGGAAAATGGCGCCGGCAGGAGATCGACTGCAGGAGGTCGTTCAGCGAGGGTTCCGGCGCCTCGCTGAACGACCTCCTGCAGTCGATCTCCTGCCGGCGCCATTTTCCATACGAAAACGATTCGCGGCGGGAAATCGCTCCCTGACCCCCGCTGGACCTCCAGGAACTTTTGGCCAGCTTGGGGGGGGCCTCCTGACCCCCACAAGACTTGCCAAAAGTCCAGCGGGGGTCCGGAAGGACCTCCTGCCGTCCAATCGTGTTCGTCTATGGCCGCCGCCATTTTTCGGCACCATTTTGGAAAATGGCGCTGGCTGAAGACAACAAGATTCAGTAGCAGGAGCCCGTTCCGGACCGCTGCCGTTCCGGACCGCCGCTGGACCCGCAGGTTATTTAAGTCATTTGGGGGGGGTTCGGGAGGGTGGGGGATTTAATTTAAAGGGTCGGGGGTGGGTTTTAGGGGGTTTTAATGTGCCGGTTTTGCGATTTTACGTTTTTTCGATTTTTCACGATTTTTCACGATATTTTACCCCCCCCAAACAGCAACAATACGATTCCCTCCCCCTCCCAGCCGAAATCGATCGTTAAGACGATCGAGGACACGATTCAC
>NC_042616.1:677681736-677794236 GCF_901001135.1 Rhinatrema bivittatum | reverse complement strand
TAAATGCATCCTCATTATTCTCTTTCTTTAACTGTGGTTTACCTGCTGATTTAACGAGTGGATTGATTCAAAATTGACCTTTAACTTGGTGTGCATGTCTTCCATGACTTCCAGCTTTTCTGTCATAAATCTTGCCTATTCCTGACTAATAAAAGAACAGAAATGAGAGGGGTATTTTTATTTTAAAAAAAAAAAAAAGGTATGAAAAAGAACCAGGCACTCAAAGATTCAAACTGTATCTTTTCTCTATGGGTCATTATATTTTTATTGCAGGTCTGAATCTGCAAGTTTATTATGTCCATCCATTTCTGATATATGACTATGATTGTAGTTGAACACAATATCCAACATGATAGCTTTACTTTCTAGATTCCCTCTGTAACAAATGTTGGATATAGTAATACAAATTATACAAGGTTTTCTGCTGTAAAGCATTTTAATGTACACCGATTACCTCAATAGTGTTCTGCTTTTTTAGTATAAAAATGGGCAAATTATACCTTCTTAATATACACAGATTAATTCAATCCTTTTTCTGCTTTGAAAAGACATGCCTGAATGAAGCCCGTAAGAACATTAACGAATCAAGACCTTAGTGGAACTTCTGCATTAGGAAAGAAATCACAACTGTGGCATTCCTTTTTAAAGTGTTAAATGGGGAGCCATTTCTTTCAGAAAGAAAGATAAATTGATTTGTAGGGAAAAAAAAACATTGATTGAAGCAACTTAAACCCAAAGTAAAACCACTAGGCAGCAACAGCAATGACAAGGTGGTCAGAAGAAACACTTGTAGCTTAAGAAGATGTAACACGTATCAAAAGAAAATAGTGCTGAATGGTTTGGTCAGTATAGAATCTGGCCATGGTTTGTCCTTTTGGCTCTATGGATTTCATTCCCTCAAAATCTTTTTTTTTTTTTTTTTTTTACCTTGGATGGGAACAATGGAAAAATACAAACACCAACTGTTATGAAAGCAGATAGAAGACATTAGGGATGTTCATTCATTTCAAACAATGCAACAAATGAAAAGATTTTTGTTTCATTCATTGACCCGAAAATGAATGTTGGGTGTCCATAACTATAAACAAATATTTTTGTTTCATTCTTTCATGTTTCCTCCTCAACTTAATGAACCAAAATGCTGCAATCTCACCAGTCACTCATGCCCACAACCTAGGAGTCATAATTGACAATGATCTATCCTTCAAGAACCACATCTCTTCTAAAATCAAAGACGGATATCACAAACTCCTAACCCTACGCCATCTAAAACCTTTCCTATCCCCCAATGACATCAGAACAGTCCTTCAACTACTCATCTTCTCCAACCTGGGCTACTGCAACTCCCTGCTATTCAACTTACCTCTCACCACAATCTGACCACTCCAAAACTCCAAAATGCAGCCGCCAGAATACTCACTGGAACTAAAAAACATGATCACATTACTCCTACTCTTTTTCACTACACTGGCTCCCAATAAAATTCAGGATAGAATACAAAATACTATCCATATTATACAAAATAATATACGAAAAACAAACAAACTGGCTAAGTACATCTATAAAACTACATTCCCCAAACAGAAACCTCCACTCAGCTAACAAAGGTCTACTAAAGATTCCACCTACTCGTTCCAAACAACTTACCTGAACTCGGAAGAGAGCCATATCCCTAGGAATACCCTCCCAACTGAACTTAGAACACAGCAAAATTTATAAACCTTCAAAAAACAACTAAAAACCTGGATGTTTACCAAAGCCTAAAAAAAAACCCAATGATTTCAGATATTACTTCACTCCTACTAGCCCTATACAAAAGTGGTACCAATGAAAGCACGTAATACAAAAAATAACTGAAACCGCATAGTTCGAAATATGATCTACGTAGATAAAGCCTACAATATTTATGTCGACAATCGCATGAATCTTTGGAAACTCTGTTAAACATCGAAACTTTATAAACCATTGTGATGGCGAAACCAAACGACGGTATATAAAACTCGATAAATAAATAAATAAAATAAATAAATAAGTATATGACAAAATTGAAAAATGCTGCAGTAAGACTGGAAACTATAGGAACAAAGAATTTTATGACTGAGGTAATAGCCAGGAGTGAGCCAAGAAAAGAGAATTAGGCAACTAGACAGGATGGAGAACCAATAAAGGTGAAGCTGCCCTGCTCTTGGTTTTAATTCTTGAGGGTTTTGCTGCCACTCTACTATGCCCCCATACCTCTAATGAATCATCTTGCTACCACTGAGCCTTGCTGGCATTCCCCAGATTCTATACCTTAGAAGTTTTACTGCTAATCCATTTTGCTGCTATAACCCTTAAGCTAGGCATTGGGCTCTTGCTGCCACTGATCCTTACTTCCATACCCCAGAGTCCACATCTTGGAGGTCTTGCTACTATTTAGACTTGCCCAGACTCTACACCTTGGGATTTTCTTCAAATTGCTATACCTTGAGGGTCTTGCTGACATGTGGCCCTGCTGCTATGCCACTTAGGCTACATATTGGAGGTGTTACTGTCCCTCTGTCTTATTGCTATATGTTAGGAGCTGCTATCTGTTGGGAGTAGCAATCAGATAGGAGTTAGCAATCTGTTGTTATTTAGCAGAGTTGTGGGTGGATCCTTGGACCAGTGGCAGATGATCACACCCCCGGGGGAAGATCCCGAGAGGGACCACCGGTCAGGCTCAGAGTTAGGAGACAGACACACACTAGTTCTTTTATTATACAGTATACTGAACCACCAGAGGTGGCAGTAGTGAGTTGGAATGCCCGGCTGGGCTGTAGACCCTCAGATACTGGAACAGCGATCCCTGGAGGCTGAGCTGTAGAGAAACTGAAATATAAACTGAAATATAGTGAGTAGGTAGGGTATGCAGAGTTCATGTACCAAACCTGATGGTAACACTCACACAATGTCTCATAGAAGCCCAGGAGCTGAAAAGTCTAGGTCCTCAAGGAGCGAGTACCTGGTTCCAGGAAAAGCTCTGAGAGAGCGATGGTAACTCACTGATGTAGTTGGTTGGCAGTGATGACCTCCAGGAAGAAGAGAATACAGAGCAAGTCTGGGAACGAGGGCCCTCGAGGAGCAAGTACCGGTTCCAGACTGTCACCTGAAAAACAAAGGAGAGAGCGAAGCCCCCAAGGAGCGGGTTCCCCTGGTAAGTCCGAGGAGGCAGAGTAGCTTAGGTAGTGTAACCCGAACCCTTGCTAACTCGATCTGTTAGCAAATTCTAAGACCTTATATATCTGTCTCAGTTGACGTCATCTCAGGGGGATGCCCCTGAGGTTCGCACCATCGCCAGTACTTCAATCAGGGCCGTGCCGCACGCACGCCCCTAGGCCTCCAGGAAACATGGTGGGTTGCAGCATCTAGCCAGTCCAGGAACGCCGGAGGACTTCAGCAGAAGGACGCCGTGACAGCCAATCTTCCCGCGGTCAAAGAGGGAGGTGCCAAAGAGGTAAGGAGGGTGGAGAGAGGGCATCAGGAACCAACGGACACAACACTACACCCCTGATGTAGCACCTTGGTAGTCTTCCTACCACTCAGCTTTGCTGCCATACTTCAGACTCTACAACTTGGGATATTCTTCCACTCTTTGTGCTTCTCTCTCTCTCTCTCTATCAGTGACTGTTGTTTTTATGCCACCTTTGTGGCTTCATTTCCTCTTCATGGTGATTTAGGATGTTCAAGTCATTCTTGGTGCCATTGTTATTGGTGTCCTTTTTTGAAGCCGAGGGTGTTCTTTCCATTCTTGTTCCTGCATATCACCTCTTACAATGTCTTGGAGAACTCCAGCCATCGCTGATACGCTTTTCCCCTTTGCAGTATCTTAGATTATTTATGCCACTTTTGGTGCCATTTTGCCATTGTCTTGGTGTATAGAATTTCTTTTCCAATTTCTGATGATGCCTATCCTCAATTTTCATTAGAATTTGTTAAAACTCCCAGTTTTGGAGCTCAAAATAGGCTGCATTGCTTCGCACTTTGACTTTAATGGTAAACAATAAAAAATCAAATAAACTTTATTTTTCATTTGAAACAAACAAAATGAATGGAGGTGACATGAAATGAATAAACAAACCAAACAAAATGGTGCCTTTGCTCATCCCTAGAAAATATTTGGCACAAAAGAAAAAGCATCCTGAAAAAAGATATTTGAAACACACAGGAGGAACTATCATGATAATATACATTAATATATGCCATTCTGCCTACAGACATGCTCAAACTACTCATTCATTCAAATGTATATGGACATTTTTTTCACGACTAGAATTTCTCAGATCATAATATACATATTCCTGCTCTAGGCTGTAATAAGTTGAACTGGAGCTATGCAGTTCCCATTACTTCCAGTGGAACTGATTTTGACATGTTTAGAACTATATTTTATGCTTTCTGAAATAAAGGAAACAAGCTGGAACTCTTTGTATAATATTACGTCAAAATGTTAACTATATTCTTCTAGTTTTAAATACTGCATTTACCCACATACACTGCTTTTAAATGGCCATGTTTGCATTTCCTATTAAAAACTGCAGCAGTTGCCTTTTAAAATAAACATTGTCTGGATGTCTAAAATCTGCTGGGATTGGCAATTTTCCCTTAAACTGGTCAGGAGAAGATATAATTTATTAAGGTTTAAAGATTCCTAGAGATTTGCCCCAACTATATCACTTAAGAGTGGACCTCTTACTTCTGGGTAGTTGGCAGCATCTCCCCTTTCGTGGTATGGAAAATTCAGTTAGTCAAGATGATTATTCTACTTAAATGGTTGTATATGTTGCAAGCCTTATCAATATATTTACTCAAAAGAGATGTTGTCAAATGCAATAGATTAGTATCTATTATTTGGATTCTTAAGAAATCACATATGAGCCTTACCCAACTTCATTTTTGTCCTATTGATGGGGGTTTAAATTTCTCCAATTTAAGGTTATATAATATGGCATGTCTTCTGCACATGGTAAGAGATTGTCTTCATAGTGTGGAATCAGTTATGGATATTGAAACAGGCAAGAGTCTGTTTTGCCTATGGTGTTATCTTCTCCATGCAAAAACCATCAGAGATACCCTTGTCCATAAAGGGTAGTCACTTGTATGGCCCTATTATCAAGCTTGGAATTAGGTAAGGAAAAATATAGACTATTTTCTTTCCTATTAGAGGAAATAAAGCTTTCCATCCAGGAATGGACAATGCAATTTTTCAGATATGGGAAGCTAAAGGTCTTACAGCTACTCATCAAATGCTGATGGAATCTCGACAAGGCGTTCATGCCTTCCAGTATTTGCTAGAAAAATATTTGTTAGAATGCAAAAACATTTTTGCATATTTGCAAGTGCATCATTATATTGATTCTTTATTATATTTGAGTGATGATATTTTTACAGTCATTTATTTTGAAGGGATGTGCTAAAGATTAACCCCAAAACTAGATTACTCTCTAATTTGTATAAACATTTGGTAGGAGAATTGAATATAGATCATTTCTTTGCTGTGGCACATAGATTGTCAAGAGATTTAGGTATCGAAATAGAAGTGGATGATCTAAGGTCCTCTCTGGAACTCATGTGGTTTGATAGAAAGCTCTGATTTGCTTGAAAGGCGGTTTAAATTGTTGCACAGACTATACTGCATTTTTCCCCATTGTGTGCTCAAAAAATACATCTTTGAGTCTTTGTCTTAAGTGTTAATGCATAGAAGGAACTTTTTTTTTTTTTGCTGTCTTTGTATCTGCCTGAAGATCCAAAAATTTGGGGAAACTGGGTTTAATAAATGTATCTTGCTGCAAATGATAAGTGATGAACTTCCTACTCTGATTATATGGCTCATTCAAATGCATAACATTTTGCTTATGGAAGAGCTTTCTGAAAAGAGAAGGCATAAGAAACTCTGGGGAGTATGGAATCCCTTTCTCAATTTGATTTCTTCCAGTCTCTGTAGTATGGTGGTAAATTCTTTAGATATCTTATAGGTGGTTACCCTTTGGATGTTGACTTCTGTGGGGAGAGGGAGTGGGAACTGGGAAAGGGTATACTTTTGGCGGATGACATTTTAAACCATATTCTGTTCAATGGACATGGTATTTCTTTGTTGTGATTAACTTTAATTTGATGGTTATGGCACATGTATCATTGGAATGTTATGCCCTATTTGTTTTTTCTTCAATAAACATATTTTTCCAAAAAGAAACATTGTTTTGCAATATACAACAATCACATCATCCTTCTTAGACTAATGCATATGCAATTCTCAATTTTAAATAACATGGAACTCTTTCTCTCATACTCATTCAGTCACAGCTCACATACACTCGACATACTTTCCTCATCTATGATAAACATTTTTCACAAATCCACTTCTTATCTCAAACACACAGTACTGTGTATTCCCAGAACAAGCAGTCCATAGTAGTTGGAATCACTACAAAATGCAATCACATTTCAAGCACACATGTTACTGTATACAGATATGGAAACCATGTCCCGCTTTCACAAAACACACAACTGAGAGTTGGACTCTCATGTCATTTTCTGAATACATATCACAGTAGTCAGGTTATACATATTCTGAATAGGGTAGATATACCAACAAATGTAAACAATTATTTACATAACATAAAAGAAACTAAACAAAACATTTAAACTTGCTGACTCATACAGTGGTGACTCATGGAACAGTAAGAGAGACAGAGTGTGGCTGCACTCATTACTTCTTTTTCAGTCCTTGGAAGACATCTTCCCTACCTCCCACTGCTTGAACATCTGCACCATCAGTTTCAGGACTAACATATATAATAATTGTGTGAAAGAAAAAGACAGATAACCAGTCCTCACAAACCACTCTGCTAATTCTAAACTATTATAACCAAAAACTTAAATGAGAATCAATAATAATGCCCATTATATGGACCTGAGTTTAAGGCTGGTGAAAAGCAAGATATTTTTTTCACCATAAGACTTCAGTCTTTGAGGCGTATAATTTTAATGTCTTCTGCTTTATCCAAATTAAATTTTTATCCATGCATTAGTTTAATCTTATCACTGCCTCATTACAGTTCTGACGAGGAAAAAAGAACTGCATATAAACAGTATAAATGTGAAACTATATACTTGTCTCACAAAGTAATCTACTCAGCAGTTGAACACACAGCCTTGAGGAAAATAACATTTGGCTAGGAGAAAGAGGAATAATCACCTAACAAAACTTTCTGTGTTCTCCTGCTTAAAAAAAAAAAATTCAAACTTTGGAACTGTGTGCTCAATGTCAGTCTCCCTCAATTGGCTCAGCATAATCTTAAGGTCAGTTCTAGAGTCAAATCTAAAAATACCATCAATGAAACTTTGCTTTATCTAGATTATGGTACAGATTATCAGGCCAGCAATGTGGTTTTAGTACTGTGTCCTTGTCTGAAACCCAACTGTATCTCACTATATATGGGACTTCCATTGAACGTTATTAAGCGACTTCAGTAAATTCAAAATGAGTTAACATTTTATTGGCTGGCATCAAATACAGGGATTTGTAATAGTTCAGCTCTTCAGGAGTTTCATTGGCAGCCAATTTCCTTTTAAATACTTCTTAAGATATTAATGCTAGCTTTTATAGCATTAAGAAACTCAGAATAATTATACTTGAAAGAAGATATTTTGTGGTATATATTATGTAGGTCCTTTATATCAGTCTATAAAGGCTTTCTTGCATCCCTTCCCTAGTAGAAGTGAACCTGTAAGGGGCTAACAATAAGGCATTTTCTTATAATTCCACTTATCTCTGAAATGCTATCCACAAAGAAATAAATGTTGCAAAGGGTTATTAAAGGTTTAGAATGTTAGTGTGGATGCCATCCCATGTCCTGTTGTACTTGTTATTCTCCCACCTATATGGTCATGCTATGGGGCTTTTGATGTTAATTATAAAGGCTCAGTTGTTTCACAATGAATGTGGAAATCCCATGCTTTCTTCCTTAACATTTAACTTATTTAAATGGGATATACCCAACATAAGACATGCCATACTGGGTCAGAACAAAGGTCCATCAAGACCAGTATCCTATTTCCAACAGTGACTAATCCAAGTCACAAATACCTGGCAAGTACCCAAACATTAAACATTATACTAATGCCAGCAACAAGCCGTATCTATTCCATATTGATTAATAGCAGTTTATGGACTTCTTTTCCAGGAATTTATCCAAAACTTTTTTAAACCCAGCAACATAACTGCCTTAACCACATACTCTGACAATGAATTCCAGAGCCTAATTTTGCATTGAATGAAAAATAATTTTCTCTGATTTACTTTAAATGTACTACTTGTATTATCCGAAAGAGTAAATAATCAATTCACATTTATCCATTCAACTCCTTTCATGATTTTGTAGACCTCTATCATAGCCTTCTCTTCAAGTTGAAAAGTCCTAACCTCTTTAGCCTTTCCTCATAGGGGAGCCATTAAATGCTCTTTATCATCTGATCAGTAGTTCTCCTGAAGATTAGGAGGGGAAATACAGAATAGATGATGCTGAAAATTTGTACAGATTTTTTTATTATAGTTAAAAATATGGTCATTTAATAAATAATTAAAACATTCACTGACATATGTCAATAAATAGATAAACAAACAGCAAAAACGAGAGGGAAAAGATCACAATCCAATAATAAAATCTACAGAACAATTTTTTGAAAGCAAATGACAATATCATAAGAATCGCTCATAAATTTTAATCTGCAGCCTCTCGCCACGCAATGGGCCGCAAGCTGTGTTCAGCCTTAAGAGCGATGTAAGATTCAATCATTTATTGTCATTATGCTAGATATTATTTCCAATTTTTATATACCCAAAAAATATTTTAATAATTTTTTAATAAACAAATTGTTTAAGCTACCAGAAAAGGTTTTTCAAAAATATTCATGGAAAACAATAAAATTCCCACATTTAAACTACCCAAAAAAAGTTGAAAAAAGAGAATACTTAGCCCAATTGATGAGATATGTGAAATTAGCCAAAGAAGGCTTATAAAGCACAATTCAAAACTTTCCCGACATGATTCATGTTTCGACTGATGTCACAATCTTCCTCAGGGGATTTATCATATAATTTCATTTAAAGGCCAATATTCTTTAATCCTTGAAAACAAAATACAATAAAATCAAGTCTACAAACTCTCAGAAAATGGGGATATGCATACATAGATTTTTACATAAATGCATAGTGAAAGGCTTGACAATAACGAAAAAAGAAGAAATAAAGCTCACCCGGACGGCAAGACCGTCTCTTTCAACACGTTGAAATATGATGCCACCGCGTCTCAGAAAACGATCCCTCCTCCTACCATTCAAATTTTGTCCAAACAGCATACGTCACCGGAAATCCAACCGGAAATCTATTCTTACAAAACTACTACTCCCATGATACAGAGGGCTAAAAAACGGACCAATCAATTTCTTTGTTTAAGCCCTTAGGGGGCACAGTGTCAAAGAAATATATCCATTTCTGTTCTCTTCGTAATAAGTAGTTGTCAAAATCGCCTCCTCTATTACTAGGAAGCAGATTTTCAATTACCGCAAACCTCAGAACTTCAAAAGAATGGCAACATTGTAAACAATGTTGTACTACTGGCGCCTCAACGTGTTGACGCGTGATGGCACTTCTATGTTCAATCACAAGTTTTCAAACTACGCATCGTTTTGCCAATATAAAGTAAGGGGCACGGGTACCACAATCCATAAATCACTCCTTTCGATTGACAATCTGTATAAGACTTAAATCTAAACTTACCATTCCCAAAAACAGGTAGAAATTCTCCCGAATGGGACTTACTTTATATTGGCAAAACTATGCGTAGTTTGAAAACTCGTATGATTGAACATAGAAGTGCCATCACACGTCAACGCGTTGAGGCGCCAGTAGTACAACATTGTTTACAATGTTGCCATTCTTTTGAAGTTCTGAGGTTTGCGGTAATTGAAAAACTGCTTCCTAGTAATAGAGGAGGTGATTTTGACAACTACTTATTACGAAGAGAACAGAAATGGATATATTTCTTTGACACTGTGGCCCCTAAGGGCTTAAACAAAGAAATTGATTGGTCCGTTTTTTAGCCCTCTGTATCATGGGAGTAGTAGTTTTGTAAGAATAGATTTCCGGTTGGATTTCCGGTGACGTATGCTGTTTGGACAAAATTTGAATGGTAGGGGGAGGGATCGTTTTCTGAGACGCGGTGGCATCATATTTCAACGTGTTGAAAGAGACGGTCTTGCCGTCTGGGTGAGCTTTATTTCTTCTTTTTTCGTTGTTGTCAAGCCTTTCACTATGCATTTATGTAAAAATCTATGTATGCATATCCCCATTTTCTGAGAGTTTGTAGACTTGATTTTATTGTATTTTGTTTTCAAGGATTAAAGAATATTGGCCTTTAAATGAAATTATATGATAAATCCCCTGAGGAAGATTGTGACATCAGTCGAAACATGAATCATGTCGGGAAAGTTTTGAATTGTGCTTTATAAGCCTTCTTTGGCTAATTTCACATATCTCATCAATTGGGCTAAGTATTCTCTTTTTTCAACTTTTTTTGGGTAGTTTAAATGTGGGAATTTTATTGTTTTCCATGAATATTTTTGAAAAACCTTTTCTGGTAGCTTAAACAATTTGTTAATTAAAAAATTATTAAAATATTTTTTGGGTATATAAAAATTGGAAATAATATCTAGCATAATGACAATAAATGATTGAATCTTACATCGCTCTTAAGGCTGAACATAGCTTGCGGCCCATTGCGTGGCGAGAGGCTGCAGATTAAAATTTATGAGCGATTCTTATGATATTGTCATTTGCTTTCAAAAAATTGTTCTGTAGATTTTATTATTGGATTGTGATCCTTTTCCTTCTCATTTTTGCTGTTTGATTAATTGGAGAGGAGTTCTGCTTCTTGATTTTTTAATAAATAGATAAAAACAATACGGTTAAAATCAGTGCTTTGAAACAGTTAACTATAGTTAAAATGCACTGTAGACTAAAATGTAGTTTAAAACTATTTGACATCTATTTCAACAGACTACCTTTTAAAATTTTTATCTACCTCTTTGTTCTTAACAGGATTCAACACAATAATGCTACATATTCAGATAAGTAATGTTCTTATGTATATCAGTTCTCAAATTGCAGTTCACTTTGAATTAATATTACTTTCTACTCGGAAATGATGATTTATGAATCCTTTTATGTTCCAAGCTTTGCAGAACTTGATCTGCCTTTTTGCTAAGTATAACTTACATTCTTATTTATGTTTAATTCTAATTTACTGTTGTTCTGTATGTTCTCTCTATTTTCTTTTCCTGTCTTTGTACTTTTGTACTGTGGCACTCATTATAATCTGGTCAGATTTAAATGTTACTTTGCAACGTTATCAATCCTGCACTGGGGCTCATTGTCTGAGATGTTTGAGTGTGCTGCTCAAGCATATAGCTTGTGTGTGTTGTTCCTGTCTTCTTCTTTTATCCAGTCCTTCAATTTTGCATTTTCCCCTACCTCCACCAGAGGAGGGGGGGGGGGACTTAAATGCCACAGAAGAGCAGTGGTGGTCAGAGGACTATTTATCTGGACCTGAAGGTGAGTCCTATTTCTAGCTGGGTTCTTGGACCCTCTCCCGGCCATAATGCACTGAAATCTGCCCACCAATGTCAACAGGTAGAGTTTTCATGAGACTCTGAGTCACCACATGAATACTAGAACTGCCTGACCTTTTCACTACCAATGCCAAAGGAGTGCAGGGGAGGGATATTAAATGCCAATGAAGAGCAATAGTGCTCAGTCGGCCATTCATCTGGGTCTCAAGCTGACACCTAGTTTTAGCCAGTTTCTTCCCCCCCCCCCCCCCCCGCCATGATGTGCCAGCATCATCAGGAAGGGCTTTATTGAGATACTGAGCTGCTGCATAGTTGTGCACTGCTGTGGTGTACCAAAGGGTCATGCCAAATGAGAACACCCCTTAGTGATCCCCTTTGTGAGATGTACAGGGGAAGAATTGTGCTCAGGATTAGATTTTTATTCTTATGTTTTAGTCCAGCATATGTTTAGAAGGTTTCTCCATACTTAGGTTAATCGGGAGGTTTTAGGGTTCATAGTAAGAAGAGGGAAGAGAGGGAATGGTGTTTGGTAGTGGTTAAAAGGAGAGGGGTAATAGGTGGAAGGTTGGAGAATAGGCTAATAGTTTGAATTGTATTCAACTCAATGCTAGATATTTGAACAAAGAGACAATTACAGTTCATAATTTAATTGTTGAGTCCTATTCTGATTTAATGTTTATCACTGAAACATGGTTGGCTACTTTACCTGAAGTATATCCCTTAAGATTTAATTTTTTGCAGTATTAGGGCAAGAGGCATTACAGTTATTTTTAAAACATCTTGGAGATTGGAGCAGATTATGTTATGGCCCATAAGAGGTTGCAAATATTTGTTATTAAGGGTGGAGAGGGGGGAAGGAGTTGAGATTTTACTGGTTTATTCACCACCTGATTTTAAGCAAGATAGTTGAGGATTTAGTAGAATTTATTGTGGCTCAGTGTTTTTATCAGCTTTGTCATCATTTAAGACAATTGTTTGACTTCCCCACGCATAGAGGAAGACATATTAATTTTATTTGTACGTCTTTAAATTTGAGTGAGGGGATGATTTAATTATTACTAAAAAGAAGGAAGTTTTAAGGTCTGATCACTAGGTGATTGATTTTTCTTTTTTCTTCTGAGGAGAGAAGCATGATAAATGAAGTGCGTCAAGGCTCAGTTCTGGGGCCAACTCTGTTTAATATTTTTGTGAGTAACATAGAAGGTTTAGAAGGAAAGTTAGGCTTTTTGCAGACAATGCTAAGATTTGCACAGAGTCGACACACCTGAAGGAATAGAGAGAATGTAAAGTGATCTAAGAAAGTTAGAAGAGTGGTTGAAAGTTTGGCAGCTGGGTAACAATGCTAAAAAGTGCAGAGTCATACATTTAGAGTACAGAAATCCAAGGGAGTTTTATGTGATGGGGGCTGAAAGATTGATTTGCACAAACCGGTTTGATATTGTCTGATGACCTGCAAAGTAATGTGACAAGGTAGTGGCTAAAGCTAGCGGGATGCCGAGCTGATTAGAGGAAGCAGTCCAGAGAAAGGCAGCCAAAATGGTGTGGGATCTGTACAGAAATACTTATGAGATAAGACTGAAAGATCTAAATATGCATACCCTGTATGAGAAGAAGAACATGGGAGATATGATATAGACTTTTAAATACCTGAAGTGTAGTAATGATGCACAGGAATCAAGCCTTTTCCAGTAGAAAGAAAGTTGTAGACCTAGAGGGGATAGACTCAGGAACAATATTAGGAAATATTTCTTCATGGAAAAGATGGTAAATGTATGGAATATCCTCCCAAAAGAGGTAGTGAAGATAAAAATGGTAATGGAATTCAAAAGGGCACAGGATAATCACAAAGGATTCCTAATAGCTAAAGGATGGAAATGAAAATAAGGAGCAATCTGTGTTAACTGAGGTAAACTTCACAAAGTGGCAATTACTTCTCTTAAATGAAGGCAGAGAGGGAAACTGCATGGAATGGTAGTTAGTGTCTTAAAATAAAAATATAAGCTTTCTGGGCAGACTGGAATAACCATTTGGGTCTTTTTTGCCATCGGTTCTATGAAGTCCATTTTCAGCCACTGTACCGGTCTGCTAGATAGCCAGAAAAACGTATCCAGCTAACTAACAGGGTATACTCAGTGGCATGGTTATGCCACTGAATATACCCGGCTATATGAAAGTTAGCCAGTTATGTCTATCTGACTAACTTTAGGACAGTCCTACAGCCTGACCAGAGTTAGGTTCATAGATTAAGAGACTAACTCTGCTCCACCTGGAAATGCCTCCTGCCATCCCTGGAATACCCATGAATTAAGTGGCTAAATTCTAGTCGCATATGAAGATAAATATTACCGGATAACCATTTATATGGATAACCTGTCAGTTATCCATCTAAATGGCTTTTGAATATCGACCTCCAAGTCACTATTTATTTTATTTATTTATTTATTTATTTATTTATTTATTTATTTAAAAACTTTTATATACCGGTATTAGTATGCATATATCATACCGGTTTACAATGTAACTTTAAAGGTAGAAATTACAATGAACAGGGAGGGCGAACAAGGAGGAGTATACAAAGAGCAGGAGGTGGAGGAATTAAAGCAATAAATAAAAACTGCAACGGACTATTTACAGGAATATACAAGGCGTAGGCAAGATACTTGCAGAAGTCGGTGTACTTAATCAGGGTAGGCTTGTCGGAAGAGCCATGTTTTAAGTTTTTTTCTGAACTTGGCGTAACATGGCTCTAGCCTGAGAGTGGTAGGGAGGGTGTTCCATTGTTTAGGGCCTGCAATGGATAGTGCACGGTCCCTAGTAGAGGAGAGGTGGGCTTTTTTCAAAGGGGGAATGGAGAGGGTGCCTTTGTTGACAGTGCGAGTGGGTCGTTCAGTGCGTATAGGACGAAAGGGTTCATCCAACCAATTGGAATTGTGCGAGTGGATGGACTTGTGCACTATGGTTAGAATTTTGAAGAGAATTCGGGATGCGATGGGGAGCCAGTGGAGTTCTTTGAGTATTGGGGGTAATGTGATCAGCTTTCCTTGAGTTGGTGATGACCCTGGCGATGGCATTCTGGAGCATTTGTAAGGGCTTGGTGGTGGAGGAGGGTAGGCCAAGGAAGAGGGCATTACAGTAGTCCAGCTTTGAGGAAAGGGTGGCTTGGACGACGGTGCGGAAGTCATGATAGTGGAGGAGGGGTCTGAGTTTCTTCAGGATGTGAAGCTTGAAGAAACCTTCTTTGAGGATGGAGTTGATCTGTTTTTTGAGATTGAGTTGTTGATCTATGATAACCCCAAGGTCTCTTACTGTGGGTTTGGGTGTTATGACGTTGAAAGCTGGATCGTTGGAGATCGGTGGTTTGGGAGGGAGGTGAGGAGAGATAAGGAGCAGCTCTGTTTTGGAGGAGTTTAGAGCGAGGTGGATGTTGGTGAGGAAGTCATTGATGTTGGCAAGACATGTGTTCCAGAAGGCAAGGGCATCTGAGAGAGAGTTGTGAATGGGAATGACGATTTGAACGTCATCTGCATAGAGGTAGAATTTGAGGCCGAGGTCTGTGAGGAGCTGACATAGAGGTGTGAGATAAATGTTGAAAAGGGTGGAGGAGAGGGAGGAGCCTTGTGGGACACCTTGAGACAAGGAATAGAGTGTGGAGTTGGCGTTTCCTATCTTGACGGAGAACTTTCTGTTAGATAAGTAGGATTTAAACCATAGTAGGGCTAGGCCTGAGATGCCTATTTCGGATAGCCGGTTGATGAGGAGGTTATGGTTGATGGTATCAAAGGCAGCTGAGATGTCGAGTAGGGCGAGGAGGTAACAGTTGCCTCGGTCCATGCCTATGAGTAAGTGGTCCGTGAGGGAGAGCAGGAGGGTTTCTGTATTGAGGTATTTACGGAAGCCGTATTGGGCTGGATGCAGAATGTTGTTGCTTTCTAGATATTCTGTAAGTTGGATGTTTACAATCTTTTCCATAATTTTGGATAGGAAGGGCAGGTTAGAGATAGGGCGGAAGTTAGCGGGGTCTTTAGGGTCTAGTGTTGGTTTTTTTAGGAGGGGCTTGACAATAGCTTGTTTAAGAGCATCTGGGACAGAGCCTGAAGAGAGGGAGGAGTTTATGATGTCTGCGATGGGTTTGGATATAGTGTTCGGGATGGAGAGGAGGGATTTTGTGGGAATGGTGTCTGAAGGGTGGGAAGCTGGTTTAAGTTTTCTGAGAATAGATTCCACTTCTTTAGCGGAAGTCAGGTCAAGGGTTTGGAGGGTGGGTGAAGTGGGGGAAGGTTGGAGGGAGGGGGAAGGGGAGGTGGATGGAGAAGGGTGTTGAAATCTGCGGAGGATGTTGGTGATTTTTGTGAGGAAATACTGGGCGATTTCTTCACTCTTAGTGGAGGCATCATTCTCAGGGATAGTGGGCTGAGAGGATTTGGTGAGGTTGGCAACATAATTGAAAAGGGCTTTCGGGTTGTACATGTATTGGTGGATCTTAGCTGAAAAGTAGTCTCTTTTTGTTTTGAGGGTGGTTATTCTATATTGGTGAAGGGTAGTTTTGAAACTTGAGGCGAGTTGGGGTGAGGGGGCTTTACGCCAGTTTCTCTCACGCTGCCTGAGGGTATTCTTTAGGGATCTTAGTTCAGTCGTGTACCAGGGTTGATGATTTTTTGTGGGTTGGGTAATGTTACGTCTGGAGATGGGGCATAGTTTGTCAGCAATTTCAAGAGTCATGCTGAGCCAGGATTTGATGGCAGTCTCTGGACTGGAGCAGTCAAGGCTAGTGGATGTGTTGGAAATGCAAGAGCCAGTTCATCTCCAGAGCAGGGTTTCCTGAAGGTGAAGGTGGTGTTGTTTGAGGGAGTGGGGGTAGTAGGGAAGTTAAGGGGGAGGAGGGCTTTTATGAGGAAGTGGTCTGACCAAGGTACAGGGGAGCAGGTGGGGGGGGTGGGATGGTAGGAAGCAGTGGTTGATGAATATAAGGTCAAGGGAGTGACCAGCTTGGTGCGTGGGGGAGGCAACAATTTGTCTAAGGCCTAGAGCTTGGAGTGCAGTAAGGAATGCCTCACAAGAAGGGGTAAGGGGGGTGGCATCGACATGGAGGTTGAAGTCTCCTAGTATGATGGAAGGGATTTCAATGTTTATGTTGGCAGATAAGAATTCAATTAAGGGGGAGGGGTCCCGTTCGATGGATCCAGGAGGGGCATAAATGAGACAGATTTGCAGTGAGGGGGCTTTGAAGAGGCCAATTTCTAGCTTGGAGGGTGATGTGGTGTGGGAGAGTTTGAGATTAAGGTGTTTCTTGAAGGCTAGGAGGATGCCACCTCCTCTTTTCTTGGGTCTTGGAATGGATAGGAATTCGTAGGATTGTGTAGGTAGCTGGTTCAGGAGGACAATGTCTGTTTCTTTGAGCCAGGTTTCCGTGATGGCACAGATGTCTGGCTTGGTGTCAGTGAGGAGGTCATTTAGGATGGGGGTTTTTTTGGAGAGTGATTGGGCGTTGAACAGAATGATGGAGAGGGTAGTGAGTCCAAGGAATTGGTTGAGGGGGGTAGTGAGGATAGGGAGGAGGGATTTGTAGGGGGGTGGGTGGGACGGGGGGGGATGGGAATGGGGGAGTCTGTTGTGGGGGAGGTGGATGCGGTTGATGTGTTGTGTGGTCATAGTGGGTGGGTAGGCAAAGGAGGAGGGAGGGAGAGGGGGTAGGTAAAAAGGAAACTGAGAGGATATAGGGTAGTACAAGGCGGGGATTACGGTATCAAGGAGTTAAACTGAGAGAAGGGCACTGAGGAAAGGGCACAAAGCTGATTAGGTAGGGTAAGAGGTGTAAATAGTGTACCATGCAGGTTATACAATGCAGGTCAGACAATGCAGGTTATACAGCTTAGATAACATGCACAAATAACAGAATAGAGCAATTTAAGGTGTTAGGGGGAGTAGTCCAGTGGCTGGGAGGCAGGCTCATGAGCACCTGTGAGAGGTGGGATAGGCACTTTGAGGAGGTGCCCACTCACTCGGAGGTCCTGGAGCTGGATGGGTCTTGGCTGAGAGGCTGGCAAGTGAGCGGCGATACTTCAGGGTCAAAAGGGACTGCTGGGTGAGAAGGAGGTCCGTGTAGTACTTTAGGGTCTTCCAGGGTCCTTCAGGGCGGTCCGAAGGGGCTGCCCGAAGGGGCGCTCAAAGGGGCAGGCCCCTTTGTCGCGCTCCTTCGGCGCGTGACGCTAGGCGCATGACGCTTGACCAGGTTAGATTGTTATAGATGACTCTTTTTTGTGTCGCTCAAAAGTGATGTCATCAATATGGGTCTTAGCATCCAGCACAGAGATTTAAAAGCGGAGTCGTTAGAAGCAGGGCAGTCTTCCAGCTGGGGGAGGGGTCAACAGCCACGAGGTGGAGGAGGAGGAGAGGGTCCAATGGAGGGCTGGGTGCAGGAAACAGCTCAATCCAAGCCCTGGATCCTGGCTTGCAGAGCAGAGAAAAGAAAGGCAAGTACCTGTACGGAGATTTAAAAGCACATTCGTTAGAAGCAGGGCAGTCTTCCAGCTGGGGGAGGGGTCAACAGCCACGAGGTGGAGGAGGAGGAGAGGGTCCAATGGAGGGCTGGGTGCAGGAAACAGCTCAATCCAAGCCCTGGATCCTGGCTTGCAGAGCAGAGAAAAGAAAGGCAAGTACCTGTACGGAGATTTAAAAGCACATTCGTTAGAAGCAGGGCAGTCTTCCAGCTGGGGGAGGGGTCAACAGCCACGAGGTGGAGGACGAGGAGAGGGTCCAATGGAGGGCTGGGTGCAGGAAACAGCTCAATCCAAGCCCTGGATCCTGGCTTGCAGAGCAGAGAAAAGAAAGGCAAGTACCTGTACGGAGATTTAAAAGCACATTCGTTAGAAGCATTATTATTCCATATTATTCCATATTATTATTCCATATTATTCCATATTATTATTCCATATTATTATTAAGACCCTACCTAAGGATTTATTGCCATGATTGAGTCAGATTGGGAATTCCTTTCTATAAGTGGGCTGCCTCCTGGTACAGCTTACATGAATGGTGGGGACACGCCCTTTCCTCCCTTTGAAGAAGCCAAGTTTAGAGATGACCACTTGTGCTAGTTATTGGTCAGTAGCCAATATTCATTTTTCATTAAAAGTTATATATAGAAAAAGTGGTTGTTTCCATTATCTTCTCTGGGTTTGAATGATTGTCAGGCAGGTTTCAGGAGAGATTACAGCACAGAGACGATTGTGGTGGCAATAAATCCAGAAGTGATATATGCAGAGATAAGGGTGAATCTGTATTTTTAAGTTTACCTGATTTATCAAGTGATTTTGGTTTTATGATCTGTAGGATCCCGTTGGAGCATTGCAGTCAAATTGCAATGGGTAAGACAGCAGTTGAATGGTTAAAGCCTTTCCTAATGGGCAGAAGTTTGATATCAAGAGTGAGAGGTGAGTTGTACGAACTATTCCAGAGAGAGAATGGAGTCCCTTAAAGATCCCCTTTGTCACCATTAATGTTTATGTGGCTGCTGGGTGCCCTCATACACTTCTTGGGAATTGTGGACTTTTTATGCGCTGATGATTTTCAACTGGTGGTCCCGGCAGGGTTGCATTCAGTTTCTACCTTGGAAAGCCCAAATGATGGTCTGAAGAGAATTTCAAGATGTTTGTTGAATAATTTAAAAGCAGAAGAATGGAGATTTTATTTCTAGATAATGAGGGGGCCATAATCCCTGATTTTGAAGATAAATGATGCGGAAGTTAGATGAGGGGAAAATATGTGAGCTGTGTAAGTCCAGTTGGATGCTAAGTTCAACTTTCCATCCCTTATCTCGATGGTAGTTAAGAAGGCATTCCTTAAATTATGGCAGTTACAGTGGGTACCCCTTTCTTGAATGTTTCTTTTTTTCAAACAGTGATTCAGATTTACTTGTCATCTTTTTTAGACTACTGTAATTGTTTGTTTGTGCAGACAACAATATTTGTTGTCTGCACATTGTACCAAATATGCCAGCAAAGATAGTGTGTAAATGTCTGGGTAGAGTTAGTAAGACCCTCCATGCCATACCAATTACATTGACTCACTTTTAGGGAATGTGTGAACTTTAAAATGACAACATTAAGGGGATATGATAGACGTGTTTAAAATCATGAGAGGTCTAGAACGGGTAGATGTGAATCGGTATTTAGTCTTTCACATAATAGAAAGACTAGGGGGCACTCCATGAAGTTAGCATGTGGCACATTTAAAACTAATCGGAGAAAGTTCTTCTTCACTCAATGCACAATTAAACTCTGGAATTTGTTACCAGAGGACATGGTTAGTTCAGTTAGTCTAGCTGTGTTTAAAAAAGGATTGGATAAGTTCTTGGAGAAGTCCATTACCTGCTATTAATTAAGTTGACTTAGAAAATAGCCACTGCTATTACTAGCAGCGGTAACATGAAATAGACAGGTTTTGGGTACTTGCCAGGTTCTTATGGCCTGGATTGGCCACTGTTGGAAACAGGACACTGGGCTTGATGGACCCTTGGTCTGACCCAGTATGGCATGTTCTTATGTTCTTAAGACCATCAAGGGTATGGGAGCTAGGTATCTACAGAAATTACTTAAAGGGTATATCCCAGGGGAATGTTTTGGTCATGTAACAGAGGATTGCTTCAAGCTCCCTCTATTTGAGAATTGTGGAAAATCACTAATCTTAAGAGAGCATTTTTGGTGGCAGGCACAGAATTGTGGAATTCTGTGCTAGTGAAGGTGCATTTGGAATAACATTATTTGATATTTAGGAAACAAGTGAAAACCTGATTATTTCTCGGCAAATAGAAGGAGTGCTTGGAAATAGGGAAGACTGCATGAATTTAAGATCTTTTTAAGCATTGATTGGGGACAAATGTGATTGTATTTTGCATGTTGGTTGGAAAGCCTATTTTGGGGCATGTAGTTCTAAACAAGAGTTTTTGAGTTGAGAGGAATATGTTTTAAATATTTAAAATTGTATTTTGGATTGTTTCTTAGTTTTGTTTTAATTGTTATTATCTATTGTTGCATACTGCCATGGCCAGATCTTATATCTAGTGGTGGCAGCATATAAGAAATACATGAAATGAAAATGAATTTTTCTTACAGGCACCAAATATCTACTGTTCTGACATGAAAAAATAATTAGAGAATTTTTCTTGCTTAAACCACTATTCTTCTGAAAATTTAAATATGTATTCTAATATGTACCTGGAACCTTGTTGAATTTATATTCTAGCTATCCAAAATAAAGGATAATTATATTCATCCCTATTAATTTCAGGCTTTTCAGAACAGATATTTTTTTTCTATTTCCTATAGCACTTTTCACATGAAGCCTTATTCTCACAATTAGTTTTTCACTTTTCTTGTCCCTGTTTTTGCTTCTGAAGAGATGTAGCACCCCCTTGACCGCTTACCTCGTGGGGCGTTCCTGGGTCTAAGATCGTTGAGCCACGAGCCTCCAGAACTGACTCTGTTTGTCCTTGCATTCTTGGTGCTTGGTGCCTCCACCAGGGAAGAAGGTGTTAGTCAGTGGGATTTCCCTCTTTCACCCCATGAAAACAACTAGAACTGTGAAGAGGCTGGCAGTATGTACAAATATATACAGGTTTATTAGACTATATGATTATAAACATTTCTACATGAGTATGTACAAACCTAACAGGATATTAAACAGCACACTTATCTACTCATGGTTATTAATCTCAGACTATGCAAATATTGCATGTACATTTCTACAAGCTAGCAAGAACTTTTAATATTTGGCTATTCGGGGTTGTTGGTCTCCCACAGTATACTCCAATAAAGTGAAGGGGTGGTCAAAAGACTGTAAAGATCCACAAAAGTTTACAAATTGCAGAAATAAAAGTTTATTAACAACTTAAGGATGGCACTGTGAGCTCAAGAGAGATCTTACATGGTCCCCCATAGTATACTACCATATGCCACCATATAGAATAGGAGGGATTTCTTCTGTTCCTGCTTAATCAAGTATTATTATTATCCTCTCCCTGTTATCCCAGGCCTGGCCCATGTGAAAAAATGCAACTGGGCTGGTGGGCAGTGCTGGTCGGGGGAGAAATGTGTATTCTGTCTAAACCATTGCCACCTCCTCTGCGTCACTTCTGCTCTGCTGACCAATCTGTGCCCTCCTTAGGGGATTTGACTCTGCCTTCCAGTTTGTCAGTGGGGTCTGCACCCTCCTGTGGGACCAGACTCCACCTCCTAGTTGACTGCTGTGGTCCATAACCTTCTGGGGGACCCAAATCAGCCTTCAGGTCTTCACCCTTCTAGGGAAACTGACTCTGCCTCCTGGTCTGCTGCTGGGATCCACACCCTCCTGGGGGAGCCAATATCACCTCCCGATCTGCCACTGGGATCCCACAATAACTCTCTCCCAGATGACCTTATGAGCTGCTTACACTTTTTCGATTTATTATCCTCACATTGTGCTTCTCGTACTATTTTTACAATGTCCTCCTGTCGACTTCTCCTTCTTCCGTCCCGGTTGAGGAATCGTCATCCCCTGTAAATAGTTACCCAGTTTCCATTTGTTCATGTGTTTTTCTTGTATGCTTCGTTTAACTATTCTATGTAATGGCACTGCCAAAAAGTTCTATGTAATGACACTGCCAAAAAGTTTTAAGTTATCTGTAAACCGACACGATGTGCAAACGGTTGTCAGTATATAAAAACCTACAAATAAATAAATAAATAAATATTCATGGGGAAACCAACTCCACCTCCTGATCTGCTGCTGTCATATGATTTTCATCTATTTCAGAAAACCTATGAGGAGAGGCTAAAGGATATAAATATGTTTATCCTAGAGGAGAGGAGGTGCAGGGGAGATTTGATAGAAACCTTCAGATACCTGACAGGTATCACCAATACATAAACTTCAAAGGTTTTCCACTGAAAAGGAAAGAATAGAACTAGAGGACATGATATGAAACTCTAGTGGGGACAACTAAGAACTAATATCAGGAAATATTTCTTCACAGAGAGGGTGGTGGATGTCTGGCATGCCCTTCAAAAAGAGGTGGTAAAGATGAGAACAGTTAATGAATTCAAAAGAGCGTGGGACAAATACTGCAGATCCATAAAGTCTTAAAAAAGGGATGAAATAATATTTCTGCATGGGGGTAATCTGCATGGAGCAGCAGTTACTTTCCTTAACAGAAAGCATTGAGGTAATCTGGAAGGAGCAGCAGTCACTATCATAAGCAAATTGTTGCTTTGATCCTTTTCTGCCATCATTTCTATATATTAGGAGGGTTTTACTTTTCTTGGGTATACATAGCTGCTTTGGCTTTTCTTTTTTGCTGTAGTTCACTTAAAGGTAGCTACTAAAAGTAGTCAGTCAAACCCAACTGATTGACCTTACATGTCTATTTAAAAATTGTTGAAGTTCCTGCATTTCTGTTCCTTAGATTACTTTTAACTATCCTTCTTACCTTGTTATGGAGTTTTGCAAATACAAATGCTCATTCTTCACATTCATATTTTCTAACCTGAATATTCTGTGTGCTGTGCAAAGGGGTCTTTGCTCTTTTACTTTACAATTTGTATTTAGCTGCATGGAGGTTGTGTAATCATTCAGATCCTACCCATCTTTTGACCATCTACTTTTTGGGAGGAGTCCAGCCCCTTTAAATTTTGGATGAACATGCTTAAGAGAGCAAGACCATCTTGACTGACGTTTTATAGCAGTTGGAGTTGAGGACAGTAATTTTAGAGGTGGTGTTCCTGGTAGGCTTCATGGATCATCAATTTGCGAGTTTTATCCAGTATGGATAGAGTGGAGATCTTTTTGTTTTGACTTTGACCAGTTCCCATCGAGAAGACCATTTTCATCCTGTCTGGAGGGGCTGGATTTTTCACTCATCATACCCTTGTATCCATTTAATATTGGGGACAGAGACAACTGGTTTGTAAGATGTTTTTGAAACCAAAGATTGAAGGAAGAAGGGTTTCATTCATTTTTTCAAATCCACCCAACCCCCGCCTATGATTGTGGAAGAGGGAAATTTTCTCACTTTTTACAATTTTCAACCCAGATACTCAGAAATCCCAAAATGATAAAGCTGAGGTAAAGGCAATACAATTTTATGCATAATATTTAATACTTTCTTAGAGACACAGCTTCATATATCACTTTTCAGTTTTACATGTTACACCACATATATATATGTTACCATTTTATATGTCTATTTTAAATTATGTTTTTATGATTTCTATTTTTTTATTAGTATGTCTTATTTGTTTATATGTTGTAGCCCCTGATGCAGCCGCATTGTAAGAGGGCGAAACTTGGCTTGAGTCGGGCTTGTTTAAAGATATTTGTCTCTGTCCAATAAAAGAATCCAGATCAGACATTTGGCTTCTAATTCTGTGTGGTCGCCTCCATGGCTTGGTTAGAAAGCCTTCTTTGCTGCTTTATAGGGATATGAATCGTTTTACGACGATTAAAATTATCGTCCGATAATTTTAATATCGTCTTAAACCGTTATGAAACACAATACAATAGAGATTCTAACGATTTATCGTTATAAATCGTTAGAATCGTGAGCCGGCACACTAAAACCCGCTAAAACCCACCCCCGACCCTTTAAATTAAATCCCCCACCCTCCCGAACCCCCCCCAAATAACTTAAATTACCTGGTGGTCCAGCGGCGGTCCGGAACGGCAGCGGTCCGGAACGGGCTCCTGCTATTGAATCTTGTTGTCTTCAGCCGGCGCCATTTTCCAAAATGGCGCCGAAAAATGGCGGCGGCCATAGACCAACAGGATTCGATGGCAGGAGGTCCTTCCGGACCCCTGCTGGACTTTTGGCAAGTCTTGTGGGGGTCAGGAGGCCCCCCCCCAAGCTGGCCAAAAGTTCCTGGAGGTCCAGCGGGGGTCAGGGAGCGATTTCCCGCCGTGAATCGTTTTCCGTACGGAAAATGGCGCCGGCAGGAGATCGACTGCAGGAGGTCGTTCAGCGAGGCGCCGGAACCCTCGCTGAACGACCTCCTGCAGTCGATCTCCTGCCGGCGCCATTTTCCGTACGGAAAACGATTCGCGGCGGGAAATCGCTCCCTGACCCCCGCTGGACCTCCAGGAACTTTTGGCCAGCTTGGGGGGGGGCCTCCTGACCCCCACAAGACTTGCCAAAAGTCCAGCGGGGGTCCGGAAGGACCTCCTGCCGTCGAATCCTGTTGGTCTATGGCCGCCGCCATTTTTCGGCGCCATTTTGGAAAATGGCGCCGGCTGAAGACAACAAGATTCAATAGCAGGAGCCCGTTCCGGACCGCTGCCGTTCCGGACCGCCGCTGGACCACCAGGTAATTTAAGTTATTTGGGGGGGGGGTTCGGGAGGGTGGGGGATTTAATTTAAAGGGTCGGGGTGGGTTTTAGCGGGTTTTAACGATTTTAGCGGGTTTTAACGATTTTAACGATTTATCACGATATTTTACCCCCCCCAAACGGCAACAATACGATTCCCTCCCCCTCCCAGCCAAAATCGATCGTTAAGACGATCGAGGACACGATTCACATCTCTACTGCTTTATCAGTCCAACCTGTTTTTGTTGTACATTATTAAAACTGTTGTCTGTGTTTCTCTGTGTTTCTCTGTGTATATCCAGCTCAAAGAGAACTTCTGAAGTGAGTACTCACTGTTCTGTGATAGACAGAGTGTTTGAGAGTGATTGATATTATTTTGAAGCACCACCACTGAATCTAAGGGCCCCAGAGATCCAGTCCTTCTTCTTGCCGATGGAATCCTGGTATCCCATTGGGTAACATTTGATGAGAAATGGCTGAAATAATCAGAATCCCTGGACATTGATAAGTAGGCCTGGGAACTGTGAGGTCCCTTTATTCAGTCTACCAAAAAGGGAGGTTACGAGTGTTTGTTCTCAAAAACCATAACACTGGCTCTATATTGTTTGTCTGTACTGTTGCATTTTGAACCTCCTTACTGTGAAATCAGTGTACCCTATGACATCACTGTACAAATATACTTTTTTCCTCTTTCTGGGTCCCCTTTTTCTAGCCCACTGTAAATGCTCCCATTAGACTGCTTTGGGAGGTTGTATCTAAAGATTAGATTCCAATATTTTATTTATTTATTTATTTCAGATTTTTATATACCGGCATTCGAGACAGCAGTCACATCGTGCTGGTTCACATAAAACAGGGGTGCATAGTAAACATAACTATAACAATGGTGTTGAAAAGGCAGTTACATATAACAGGGTGATAAGAACTTGGCTGAGAAGGAAGAGAAAGGAAAGGTTATTAAAATTCACACAGGTAAACGATAGAAGATAAGGATGACCATGGTGTATTTGGAGATTAGTTAACCGAGTTGGAGAATAGTTAACCATGTTGGAGATTAGTTAACCATGGTATAGTTGGAGATTAGGGGTGGCTTGGTGGTGTTCTATCAATTGGCGTCCGGGAAAGCTTGTGTGAATATCCAGGTCTTTAGTCTTTTTTTGAAAGTTGAGATGCATGGTTCTGTTCTTAGATTTGACGGGATGGAGTTCCATAACGGTGGAATGGCTGTAGAGAAAGCCCGGTCTCTTAGTGTGCAGTGTCTGGTGGATTTGGACGGTGGTACCTGTAGCGATCCCCTGTATGCATCTCTTGTCGGTCTTGACGAATTATGTAGTCGGAGAGGGATCTGTAGGTCAATGGGGGCCAGTTGGTTGATGTTTTTGTATGTGGTAAGCATGGCCTTGTATATTATTCTAAAGTGTATAGGTAGCCAATGGAGGCTCTTTAGAATGGGGGTTATGTGGTCCCTTCTCCTGGTATTTGTCAGAATTCGTGCAGCTGCATTTTGCACCATCTGAAGCGGTTTGGTGTATGACGCGGGCAGGCCAAGTAGGATGGTGTTACAATAGTCTAATTTTGAAAAAATGATTGCTTGTAGGATGGTTCTGAAATCTTGGGCATGGAAAAGTGGTCTAATTCTTTTCAGCACTTGTAGTTGGTAGAAACAGTCTTTGGTGGTTTTGTTAATAGTGGCTTTGAAATTCAGGCGATTATCAATTAAGACTCCTAGGTCTCTCACTTGTGTGATTGTTGGCGTGGCTTGTTGTGCAGAGGTGATGGTGCTGTTTTCTGAGGCGATGAGCAGGAGTTCAGTTTTGCCGGAATTTAATACCAGGTTTAGGCTGGTGAGGAGGAGTTTAATTTTTTGAAGGCATTTATCCCAGTAAGCTAGAGTTTTTGCGAAGGAATCCTTAATGGGTATCAGGACCTGGATATCGTCCGCATAAAGGAAGTGTTTGAGGTTGAGGTCGGTGAGAAGTTGGCATAATGGTATAAGGTAAATGTTAAATAAAGTAGGAGACAGGGAGGACCCCTGTGGGACTCCTACTGACGACGGGTGTTGAGAGGATTCTTTGTTCTGTATCTTGACCTTGTATCCTCTATTGCTGAGAAATGATATGAACCAAGATAGAGCTGTGCCTGAGATACCTATGGAGGCTAACTGGTTAATGAGTAATGAATGATTAACGGTGTCAAAGGCTGAAGAAAGGTCCAGTAGGATCAGTAAGAAGGCTTGACCTTTATCGAGGCCCAGGATGAGGTGATCTGTTAAGGAAATGAGGAGGGACTCCGTGCTTAGTGTTTTGCGGAAACCGTATTGTGATGGGAAAAGGAGGTTGTTTTCTTCAATGTAGTTTGAGAGTCGGGTGTTCACCAATTTCTCCATAATCTTGGCTATGAAGGGGAGGTTGGCGATCGGACGGTAGTTGTTTGGGTCATTAGGATCTAGATTAGGTTTCTTGAGTAGAGGTTTGAGAGAGGCCAATTTTAGGTCATCTGGGTAAGATCCTTGCGTTAATGAGCAATTTATGATGTCTGACAGGGATTTGGAGATGGAGTCAGGAATTGATAGAAGCAATTTCGAGGGGATGTGGTCCGAAGGGTGAGAAGATGGTTTCATTTTCCGTAGTATACCTTGGATCTCAATGGAAGAAGTGAGTTCCAGTTCTTCTAAGCGGGAATTTTTGAAGGTGGTCTGATGTGGTGTTGAAGTAGAAGCGGTGTTAGGGGGCAGTTGAGTTAGAAGTTTGCTGATTTTGTTGTTGAAAAATAGCGCTAGTTCTTCCGAATTAAACCATGATGGCCTTGAAAATGTTAAGGAAGCTGGTCACCTCACTGCCTCTCTACTGCATTCTTCCTTTCAGCTGTTTCCAATAGAAACAGTTTTTTATTCTATGGGATGTGGCTCCTTGAGAGCAGCAAAAATGGTTACAGTTCTTATGCAAATTAGATGAATCAAGTGACAACATTGTTTGTAGAACCTTTCCATTCCCTCCATTGTTTCCCTTTCTGCTATAATTTCTGTCTACAATTGTAAAGCACTGTTGCTAGTTATTATTAGCTGTAAACCGATGTGATGTTACTAAACGAATGTCGGTATATAAAAGCTGCAAATAAATAAGTAAATAAATAAATAAAATAAGCTTGCATGGAATAGGACATTTTCTTAATGTGGCACTACTCTATTTTTATTTTTATGTCCTTTAATAACTCTTCTTTTATGTTTAAAATTATGAGGGATTTCTCCAATGTCCCCTCACATGTAGTCTTGCCATGGATTCAATTATTATATTTTGGATCCCTGTGATGGCAATTCATTACTGGTACTTGGGACTCACATCCACTGTAGCACCACCAGCCCAGGCTAATTTAAGAAAATATCTGCAAGAGCTTTCCCAAGGTTCTTGCAGCTTTAATCTACCACAGGAGCCTTTAAAGCAGTGGCAGGAATTCCCTATTATTCTCGCTTACTTGATCTGCCTGCTAAAGCCTTTCTGCAACAGTGGTGAGAGTCCCATACTGCTATCCTGTTGCTTATCATTCCTTCCTCTGCCTCTTCTCTGGCTCTTTAAATTAGCAGCAGGAGCTTTCTTAAATCTCCCTGTCACTTGAACCAGTCGACCCTCAGACTGCCTCTTACAGTGGACACCAGCAGCTTCTCCAGATGCTGCTTCTAGTAGCATAAGTGGCAGGAATCGGGAGGATCTCTCCATCCCTCCTGTTTCTCCAATCTGTCCCTCTTTTCTGTCTCTGCACCATGGGAGGGAAATGCAGGGCATCATGGGAGGCAGTCAGTTGTACAACACTCTCACAACTGCCTTCCATTCTCCCTCAAACAGCCCCTCAAAACATAACATTCCTTTTTCACGCTGCCTCTGCACCTATGTGCCATGCCTACTCCCCAGGCCACAATGACTCTCTGCCACTCAGCCTAAGACAGGACCCATGCCTCGCCAGGACACCATCAACAATGACCCCCTGCATGATAGGAAACCCCTGGTATCTCCATTCCCAGCTCTGCAAAGTCCTTTCTATTAATTTATTTATCTCATTTACATTAGTCAAGGACTATAAAACACCAATAATGAAAAGCTTCTAACTCTCAAAAAACAACAAAAACAGGTAATAGAAATGAAACTTCAAAATATATATTTTCTGATGTAGAGGAAAAGGCCTTAGAGAATGAGCTGACCTGTCCAAAGACTTGAAAAGGCACTGCTTCCATTGTATGCAAATCTATATCACGCATATTCATTGTGGATATCCTGAAAACCTGGGCAGTTTGTGGCACTCGAGGACTGTATGTTGCACTTCCTGGCTGCGTTGGCTCCGAGACCAGGCCTGCTTACCTGGCACGACTCTCTACTTGTGCTGCTTTGAGTTCCTGCTCTTTCCAACCCCGGCCGCGCCCTACATGCCTTCGGCATCGCAGCTCTCCTCGCACCGGCCTGTACTGCAGTGGCTCCAGCCATCTCTTACAAGCCTGCCTAGTTCATCTGGGAAACTGCAGAGCCTGAGCCCGGCAGGGGACCCGAGCTTGGGCGCTACTATTACTGGCTCCCAATTACTACTTCCGGTGTCTCTCTCCCGAGAGGAACGATCCTTTGCCACCACAACCCTTGTGGACACCGGGGTGAGTGGCAATTTCATCCTGGATGATATCATCACACTCCTCCAAATCCTGCTCCAGCCTCTGGACATACCGCTTCGGATAGTGTCTATCCAGGGAGAATACCTCCCTGGACACATCATCGCACCATCACCTTCCGCCTCTCCGTGGGAACCCTCCATGAAAAAGAGATATATGTCCTGAAGCGTTCCATGCACCTAGTAATCCTCGGACTTCCATGGTTCCAGGTGCATGGACCTCAATTTGATTGGCAGTCCCTACAGTTAATCCAGTGGGGACCCCAGTGCCAACACCGCTGCCTATGTCAGGTGTCTTCAGCGGTCACCGCTCTGAACTCTACAACACAGACTGGGTTGCCTGCTCCGTATACAGACTTCTAAGATGTATTTTCTAAACAGTATGCTGACATCCTATCTCCACTCCGGGAGTTTAATTGTCCTATCGAGCTCCTACCAGGTACCACGCCTCCCAAAGGCAGGACATGCCCTCTCTCGCTACCAGAGGCCAAAGCAATATCTGAGTACATTAAAGAGAATCTGGATAAGGGATTCATCAGACGCTCCAACTCCCTGGCAGGTGCCGGCTTCTTCTTTGTGAACAAAAAAGAATGGCAGTCTCCGCCCTTGATTTGGCTACAATGGACTAAATGCTGTAATGCGCAAGGATCGTTATCCTCTGCCACTCATCAGTGAACTCTTTGATCGTCTCCAAGGAGCCCAGATCTTTACAAAGCTAGATCTCCGAGGGGCATACAGTCTCGTAAGGATCTATCCATAGGACATTTAGAAGACTGCTTTCAATACCAAAGACGGCCAGTATGAGTACGTAGTGATGCCCTTCGGACTTTGTAATGCCCCTGCAGTCTTTCAATGCTTGATGAATGAGATCTTCCGGGATCTACAATACCCATTTGTCATCGTATATCTAGACAATATACTGATCTTTTCCAAGGATCTGAAATCCCACTGTTCACATGTTCAGACAGTTATTCAACGTCTCAGGGACAGCCGTTTCTATGCGAAATTAGAGAAGTGTTTCTTCGAGAAAACTCGTTTTCCATTTCTGGGTTACATTATTTCCAATCGTGGCTTTACCATGGACCCTGAAAAGCTTCAAGGAATCTGAGATTGGCCTCAACCTGTAGGCCTCCGCGCCCTACAAAGGTTCCTCGGATTTACAAACTATTACAGGAACTTCACACTAACTGCTCTACTCACTGCCTAGGAAAGATAGTAAACACAAAGAATGGAGTCCCAAGGCTCAAGCCGTCTTCCATGCCCTAAAAGAGGCCTTCTGCACTGGACCTTGTCTATGTCACCCAGATCCTAACTGCCCTTCGTCATCAAAGTTGATGCCTCTGCCATTGGGGCAGGGGAAGTCTTGAGCCAGTATTCTTCCAAAGGAGTCTTAGTACCCTGCTTCTTTTATTCGCACAATTTTCCATTGCAGAGCAAAATGATATGATTGGGGTTCGTGAACTCCTAGTGGTGAAGTTAGCGCTCCAAGAGGGGTGCCCCTGGTTAGAAGGAGCACAGCATAAATTCACGATCTGCATAGATCACAAAAATCTCAAGCACTTGAAGGAAGCCCAGTTGTTGAATCCCAGACAGGCCCGTTGGGCATTGTTCTTTGAATGCTTCCATTTCGAACTTTGTTACCGCTCTGCAGCCAAGAATGGTCAAGTGGATGCCCTCTCCCACTCTCTTGAACCAGAGGATATGCCTGACACCCCTAGGCATATCATCGACCCGGCCTGCATAACCCTCGCAGTCACCAACACTGTGCCAGTGGGGAAGACGGTGGTTCCATGCCGTCTCTGCGAATGCGTCCTTCGCTGGGCTCATGACTCGGTTGGCCGGCCATCCTGGTTGGGCTAGGACCTTTAAAATGCTAAGGAGATACTATTGGTAGCCTAACATGGTCAAGGACTCCCGCAATTATGTGGACTCCTGTCCCATATGTGCGTAACAGAAACCCCCGACTGGCTAACCATGGGGACTCCTCCAACCTCTCCCGGCACCAACAGAACCATGGTCGACCATCTCCACCAACTTCATCACAGATCTACCTCCATCTAAAGGCTACACGGTCATCTGGGTCATCATTGACCAATTTTCAAAAATGGGTCACTTCGTCCCACTCCAGAAGCTTCCCTCAGCTCCTGAACTGGCCAAACTCTTCCTCAAACACATCTTTTGCCTCCACGGGCTACCCAAAGAGATCATCTCGGACTGAGGTACGCAGTTTGCCGCCAAGTATTGGAAATCCTTGTGCAAGAAATTTGAAATCGCTCTGAGTCTAACTTCAGCTTATTACCTCCAGGTGAATGGCCAAGCAGAGAGAACAAACAGATCCTTAAAAACCTTCTTACATTCTTAGGTTAATGACCAGCAGGATGACTGGGCCGACCTATTATCCTGGGTTGAGTTATCCCACAATACTCATATCACCTCCGCCACTGATGTGTCACCCTTCTCCATGGTATTCGGTCGCCAGCCCCGTCTGCCTCTAACAGTACCACTCTCAGTGCCTTCTCCTGCTGCCCAGTTGATGGCCCAGATAATAAGACTTTTTGGAAGCAAGTCAAGGAAAGGCTGGGCCAGGCCACCGAACAAGCTAAACGCTTTACCGATGCTCGTCATACCACACCCTTGTTCCAGCCAGGCCAGAAGGTCTAGCTAAGCACCAAGCACATCAGGCTGAGACTCCCTTCTCAGCGATTCACCCCCAGGTTTATTGGACCGTTTCCAATAATTAGATGCATTGGTGCTGTGACCTTTCAACTACGACTCCCTGCATCCATGGGCATCCACAACACCTTTCACGTCTCCCTGCTAAATCCATTGGCTAGACTCTAGTAAGCAGACACTGAGGAGAGAAAGCTTTATTATACTGCAGTTGATGAGTAGAATCTTGTCCATGGAGTGGACAGTACTGTAGTCCAGAGATATCACAGTGTTCATACAGTCTCTGTAGATGATGGTCTCATCCAGATGTAGTAAAGGTCTGGTAGTGTTCCGCAGCGCGGGATAGGCTGTGAACCTGAAGGGTGGAATTAGGATAGCTGGAGCGTAGCGATACTCACAGAGTAGCAGTGCTGATACATCCTTCAGTAGTTGAATGAAGAGAGGGACCCAAGGTCCGAAGTGCAGGATACCCTGAGCAGAATAGGCTCTCGAGGAGTGAGTAACTAGGAGCGCTGAGGGTTCCTGAAAGAAAGCAGACTGGACTCCCGAGGGGCGGGTGTCCTTAAGGTTAGGCAGATTAACCCTGGAGGGTGAGTAGAAGCGAGAGGCCCCCGAGGAGCAGGTACCCAGAGCTTCCGTAGTAGCCAGATACCCCAGAGGGCAGAGAGGAATCCAAGCAAGCAGCTTAGAAGCGGTCAGAGTAGCAAAACTGAAGTCCTTGTTAACTCGTTCAATTGGAGTGGAGCGGAGTTTTAAATACCAGGAGGTACTGACGTCATGCGGTGGGGCCTCCCCCAAGGTTCCCGCCATGACGTATTCAAAAACGTAGGCAGCATGTGCGCGTGTGCCCTAGGAGGCCTCAGGAAGAAGCATGGCGGACGGGGATGCCCATGCTGGCTCGGAGACACCGAGGGTTTCGGCAAACAGCAGCGAAGGCAGCCATTCTTCCAATGGAGGAGGAAAAGGGTAAAAGAGAGGTGAGGCAGAGCGGTCGCAGCCGTCTGCGACCGACGGACACAACAGGACCGAGGAGAACTCCTGGGAGCCGTACCAATCCTGCACCAGGCCAAGGGTCCACTCCCAGTGCAACACTGTAGTTCGCCATTATTGGTCTGGGTTAACTGAGGTGAGTGTAAGCTATTCAACCAGGTGGGTTTGAAAGATCTAGCTGTTAACTGGGTAAACTGGTGGATGAACTGGTGAAACTGGCAATGGTATGGATGCAAACCCTTTTTCAAATTTCATGATTCACATGGTAGAATCGGGATTTACATGCTTAGGTGCATGCCCTTAAAATTAAGGGTAATTGTGCGTGCGATCAGGCTAACTTATAACATGTGCCCGTATATGCGTGCAAGATATAAAATGGCAGTATGCCTATATACATGAGCCAAAGTGCACCTGCACACCAGTTTGAAAGTTGCTGACCCTGGGAATATTATGATGTGCAGAAAATATTTATGATGTACAGAAAATGTTTAATGTTTTGTGGCAATTTGAGATACATTTTTGCAGTCACTCTCTTCCAGAGCGAGACGTTTGGTGCTTAATTATCCCTGATAACAAAAATGTTGACTTGATGAGTATGTTGAATTTACTGTGACATACATTTATTTAAACTGTCTTTGAGGGGAACTGAAAGAATTATTGAATTTGAGGAGGAGGTAGAGGAGAAGTGGGGGTTTGACACCTGGACTTTATGAAGACAGGTGGGGTATTATAAATTTATGTATGCCGGCTGATTTACAGTCTGTGTTGCTTTGATATCCTGGTGTATGCAAGAAACCAGTTTGCACTACATTATGATTATTTCTATTGTTTAGTCTAATAAGAAGAAAAATAATTAAATTAAAATGTCTTTTTCAAATCATATATAAATTATTTCTTACTGTAGCTCATATGCTGTATTGTGCACAAAAATGCAATCCAAATGATCATGAATGACTCAATTTGACTAGCACATGCTCAAATCCCCTCAACAACACTGTATTAAACTTTAAAGTCCATACAATTCTGGATGCTATAATATTTTATATACTTTGCTTTAATGCTGTAAACATTTTCATAGAATGCAAAAAATGAACTTGAATTTTCAACAGTTCATATATCTTTAATTCTAACTAATTTAGATGAAAAAAGAACTCTGTCGTATGCCAATGAAAATAGTAATACTTATTCACTGAATGATGAATCCAGCAAAAATGGGGGGCGGGGGAGCGGGCCTGCAAAAGCCCGCAGCCTTTGCACTACCACAGTGTCTTCGCTAGGGGTGTGCATTCGGATTGACCGCATTAGTAAAACGCAACTCATATTTTTTTTTTACTTAAAAAATTGATTCGACATAAACGATCGGATTTCCCACATATCGAACATAGATATGTTCGATATGTGGGAAATCGCGATTGTTGAGCCAAAATAAAAATATAAACCCCCTCACCCTCCTTAATCCCCCCCCCCCCCGACTTACCACAACTCCCTGGTGATGGAGCGAGGAGTGAGGACGCCATTTCTGCAATCCTTGGCGAGAAGCATGTGACGTCGGCGGCACGTCGAGTGACGCCGGCATCACGTGATTCCCGGCTCGTTCGCGCCGGACGGCTCGTTCGGCCCAAAAAGAACTTTTGGCCAGCTTGGGGGGGCCTCCTGACCCCCCCAAGCTGGCCAAAAGTTCTTTTTGGGCCGAACGAGCCGTCCGGCGCGAACTCGCCGGGAATCACGTGGCGCCGCGTCACTCAGACGCGACGTCACGTGATTCCCGGCAAGTTCGCGCCGGACGGCTCGTTCGGCCCAAAAAGAACTTTTGGCCAGCTTGGGGGGGTCAGGAGGCCCCCCCAAGCTGGCCAAAAGTTCTTTTTGGGCCGAACGAGCCGTCCGGCGCGAACTCGCCGGGAATCACGTGACGCCGCGTCACTCGACGTGCCACCGACGTCACATGCTTCTCGCCAAGGATTGCAGAAATGACGTCCTCACTCCTCGCTCGATCACCAGGGAGTTGTGGTAAGTCTGGGGGGGGGATTAAGGAGGGTGAGGGGGTTTAAATTTTTTTTTGCACATATGTACATATACCCAACTCATTGGATTTTTTTTATGTCCATATTGGCCGCAAGTGGGACCCCCTTTCGGACATAAAAAATATGAACATAAAATTTTGCTCTGCACATCCCTAGTCTTCGCTACCGGCTTTCGCACCGAATAGCACCACCATGAAAGGTGGCGCTATTCAGCACGCTACTGCCGACGATAACTTTGGTAACGTTATCGCCAGCAGCAAAGACACCTCCGATCCTCTCTCCCCCACCCCGACTCCTCCCCTCCTCCTAATTTGATTTATATTGCATGTGAAAAGGCCCTTTTCGCATGCAATATGGCCTTATCGCGTGCATTAGGGCCCTAATGCACGCGATAAAGCTTTAGCGAATGACCGCCTTAGATCATTCTGTACAGAGAAGCCTGAATTGCACTAAAGCCTGGAGTCATAATATTCCCTGTGTGACTTAGATACCCGCTCCTCGGGGGCCTTGTCTCGCTCCTACTTTCCCTTCAGGGATACCAGCTACCAATAAGGACTCTCAAGGTACCCGCTCCTCGGGGGCCTTGCCTCGCTCCTTCCTACCCTTCGGGGTTACCAGCTTCATCAAGGACACCTAAGGTACCCGCTACTTGGGGAGCTTGCTCTGTCCCGGACCTCCGCCCTTGGAGGGTTCCTCTCTACAGCAGCTTCCAGCCTCAGAGTGAGTACTTCAGCTCTTGGTCTATCTCTGTTTTATCTCACCTCCGCTATTGTAGATTCTCAGCCTACCCTGCATCATGGACCACTACTGGATCGACCCTCTCTGGCATATCATCTGTACCTGGATTCTCGGCCTACCCCACTCTGTGGACCTCTACCTGACCCATCATCCTCTCAAGACCTGGTGAGACCCTTTATCTGTGCTGCAAAGTATAGACTGGACTACGCCATCAGAGACTCTTCTCCTCTGGTTGGGTTCATAGCCTGTTCCCTGGGCCACCAACTACATTGCTGTATAATAAAGTCTATCGTCCCGCTGTGTGTATTACTGCTAAGAACCAGCCTATCACTACAAGTCCCCACAGGGCTCCAACCTGTGGGAGGAGTCATCTCTTGTACTGACCAGGGGTCCACAATTCAATGTCAAAAACACAACACCCTGAAACTTTTGTTCTGATCTAAGTACATTAAGATATACAACAAGATACTAATATTAATGTTGTGTTCTTATAGTAAGTATAGAAAGTACAATATACAGTTTAGACTCTAAATTAAGTCTGCTCACAACTGCATTTTAATCTCACTGCTAACATTTAATTCATGTAAGGTTAATTCACTAAAACACTCTAATGCTTTCTTATATATAAATAACTTCATTTCAATATTTTGCATAAGCATAAGGATATCCTATACTAACATTTGTAACCCTTTTCTGCTGAATATCTCTAAAATTACCATGTTTGCTCAGAAAAATTAGTTCAGTTTGGAATCCTGCTTAACACTATAAAAAGTATTGGATAAAAATCTATCATAAGTTTGAGTTTAATCGTATATCTAAAGAAATTTGGTAACTTTTGAAATATATGGGTTGTTTTGCATGCACAAATGGCAAGTAGAGTACAAATAATTTTGCAATGCAGACAAATGTACTAAGGTCAATGATGCAAACTGTCATTAATTTTTACTGCATCAAACAGATATGATGTTGCAAAGTATAAAATCCTAAGGTAAGAAAAACTGAAATTAATGCAATAAAATCAGCTTTTTATTAAAGCTAATGCTGCAGCTAGAGTAATGACTGGGAGTGGGTTGACAGAACATATTACATCAGTTCTATATTCTTTACACTGGTTTCCTAGTCAACCTTGTGTGATGTTTAAAATTCTAACATTAGTCCATAAAGCTCTGTGTGGCCAGACACCTATGTTAGTGAGCAGTGCATTAAAGATCTATATGCCACTTCGCATGTTAAGGTCAGTAGCACAGAATCTTCAAGATATCCCTAAGGCATATCCATTTGGCTGAATCACACAAAAGGAACTTTTTTAATAGCATTTCCTAAGGCTTGGAATGCGATGAACAGAGATGTGAAATATGTACTAAATCCTTCTGGAAAAAGCTAAAGGCAATTTTATTTAACCAAGCATTTGGAGCCCTTAGTTTGGAGATATAATAGAAACATAGAAACATGATGGCAGAAAAAAATCATATGACTCAACTAGGCTGCCCATCCATCCAATGAATTTAGAATTATAATTCCCATCACTTCCTTAGAGATCTCTTATATTTAACCCATGTTTTATTGAATTCAGATACAGTTTTTGTCTCCACCGACTCCACAGGAAGGCTATTCAGTACATCCACCACCCTCTCTATAAAGAAATATTTCCTAATATTACCCCTGAGTCTACTCTATTTCATTCTCATTGCATTATCTTTTGTTTTATATCCTCCTTTCCATTGAAAGAGGCTCACCTCCTGTGCATGGAAACCTTTCAGATGTTTGACTGTCTCCATCATATCTCCCATATCTCACCTTTCCTCCACATTGAATATATTTAGATCTTTAAGTCTATCCCTATATGCTCTAGAATGAAGACCACTAAGCACTTTAGTAGCAACCCTCTGGAGTAACTCCATTCTGTTTTTATCTTTTTTTATGTGCAGTCTTCAGAACTGTACACAGAATTCCAAGTGAAGTCTCACCAGGGACCTATACAGGGTCAATATCACCTTCCTTTTTCTGGTGACAATTCTTATCCCTATGCAGCCAAGAATCTTTCTGGCTTTTACTGTCACTTTATCTACCTATTTGGCCACCTTAAGATCATCAGATACAATTACTTCCAGATCCCATTCTTCCTTTCTGCTTAGAAAAATTTCACCTCCAATATTGAAACTTTCCCATGGGTTTTTGTATCCTATCTGCATTACTCTGCATTTTTTAGCATTAAATGTTAGCTGGAAGACATTAGACCATTTCTCGAACTTCAGTAGATCCCTCCTCATGTTTTGTACACCTTCCTAAATATCCACCTTGCTGCAGATTTTTGCATCATCAGCAATAAGACAAACCTTTCCCGACAATTCTTCTGTTATAAAAAGAACTGGTCGAATGACCGATCCCTGAGATATACTGCTAGTAATATCCCCCTATTCAGAGAAAACTCCATTTACTTTTACTCTTAGACTTTGTTGCCTTCCACTCAGCCAGTTTCTAACCCAATCATTCATTCTAGGTTCCATACCAAGGGGGTTCAATGTATTTATATGTCTTTTGAGCAGAACTATCTAGTGCTTTTATTGATCCAACTCTCTGGTCACCCAGTCAAAGAAATTGATCAGATTCATCTGACAAGATTTACATCTGGTAAAACTATCTTGCTTCAGTTCTTGCAATCCATTGGATTCCAAAAATTGCTCTATCCTTTGTTTTAGCACCAGTTCCATTAGTTAGCTCAATACAGAGGTCAGACTAACCAGTCTGTAGTTCCCAACCTTCTCATTACTTCCACTTTTATGAATAGGAACCACATCTATCCTTTTCCAATCCTCCAGTACTACCAGACTTTAAAGAAGAATTGAAAAGATCAGACAACGGAGCTGCCAGGACATCTCAAAGTTCCCTTAACACCCTCAGATGTTTCCCATCCTGCTCCATCACCTTATCTACTTTAAGTTTAATTAGCTCCTCACAAACACATTGTTTCAAAAATCGATTGAGGTTTACCTCACATCAAATCTTATTTGTGTTTGTTTAATGTGGTCCTGCTCAGGCCCTTCCACAGTGAAACATATCTAAAAAAATCACTAACATGTCTAAAAAAAACTAGTCGTCCCCCTGTTTTACTGTATTTGCCATTTTTTCTTCTATATGGATTTTTGTATTCCTGATTACTTTCCCAGTTTCTCTTAATTTTTCCAGATATTGCTGCCTGTCTTCCTCTTTCTGCAATCCCTTATAGTTTCTAAATGCAAATCTTTTCTCCTTTACCTTTTCAGCTACTTCTTTAGAAAGCCATAATGGCCTCTTTTTCCTCTTCCCTTTATTTATTTTCCTAACAAAAAGATTACTTGCCCTTATGGTATCTCCTTTTAGTTTTGTGCCCTGCAGTTCCATTTCTCCTAGATTTTCCCATCCACCTAATGACTCCCTGAGGTAGTCCAACATTTGAAAAAAGTTAGTTTTCCTGAAGTCTAGGATCCTCACCTTACAGTTAGATTTTAAAAGTGTTGCTCACGTAAAAACAGCCCATACGTGCATACTTTAAGAAGACGCAAAGAGGGGGTCATTTTCAAAGGAGTTACGCATGTAAATGTGACATACTATCGTAGCAATTTTCAAAAGCTATTTACTTGAGTAAAGTGCACTTACTTGAGTAAATCCTATGGACAATTCAATGGCATATATTATAGCAATTTTGAAAAGCCCACTTACTTGAGTAAAGTGTATTTACTCGAGCAAAAACCAGTTTTGCTCGAGTAAATGCTTTTGAAAATCTGGCCCTGAACGCACAAACATACCTATGCGTATGTCAAGAACAAGGGGATGGAAAAAGGGCAGGCATGGGCATTGCCAAGAGTTTCGCATTTAACTCCAAATTTTATAAAAGCTGACCATGGTGAACATTGATTGCTGTGTTATCCACGTAACTTTACTGCTAGTTCTGAAGAGGAGCAAGTCTGAATTTTCAAGATTGCTGAACTACTATAAGTATGCTGCATGCGCCTCAGTTTTGGTTCCTGCTGGCTTGTTTTCAGATGCAGGAGGAACGCATGACTTTGGGTAAGATGGCACATTCATTGTCTACTTTCTATTTTGACCTGCAGCACTAAAGATGAGCTTCATTTTTTTCTACTGGGTCATTTTTTGAGTCGGACGCTTCGGGGTAAAGGAGCAATGGATGGCCCGCGCCATTTTTTAAGATGGCACTGGCTGTCTATTGCTCCTACCATGTGACAGGGGCCGGCCAATGGCCCTTATATCCCTTGTCACATGGTAAGGGCAAAGGGCCACCGGCCCATTTTGTTTACTGGCAGCTGAAGGCCCAAGAGCAAGAGATTAATTTCAGGACCCCCACTGGACCACCAGGTAATTTAGGAAAGTTTTTTGGGGGTCAGGAGGGTGGAGGATTGTAAATAATTAGATTTAAAGGGTCAGCATGGGTTGGTTTTTTTTCGGCTCGGGTCAACCTAATAAAAAAAAAGTCTGGACCATGGGAAAAGGAATTTCACACGGGTCCACAATACCGAAATCGGAACCAATTCCGGCACCCGATTCACATCTCTACTAATCAGTACTCAAAAAATGTATTTACTTTGTTCTATTTGCAGAAAACACAAACTGAGGTAATTCACATGTTCTCACTCCTTTTTCTGGTACCAAGCAGTACTTTTTTCTTTTATCCTGAAAAATAATTATGTGAAGTCTACTATGGTACTACCAATTAAGCTCCTCCTGAACTTTACTTAAGAGTTTTGCTTCCATAGTAATTAAATGTATCTAAATTACCACCTCAGGGCTAGCATAGTACTGTTCAATTCTTTGCCACATCATCAATAGATCTGCTGAGAGATTATCTATGTGTATAGACCTTAACCTCTTCACATGTTCTGAGAACTCGATCCCCAGACATTTCCCTGACAGTTCCATTTCTTCTCTTACAGTGACATTCAGGTCTTTGATGACAGTTTTGAATGTGGAAAACCATGCTCTATAGTTTTTAGGATGGTCTTCAAATTTAGGGGTATATTTACTTAACTGCAATAAAAAATACAAAATATTGTTTGTTATTTAAACTTTGCATGATAAAAAAAAAGTGGGCATATTTAACCAAATAAGAGAAATATTTGCATATTATTTTACTACTTTTTATGCTATTTTATCAAATCATATGGTATTTTACCACTTCTCAAAGTATATTATTGCATTGCGCGGTATTTTTTTGGATTATAAAACCCAGCCTCCTGCAGCTGCTCCATTGAGGGTTGTTTAGGCATGGGAGGAGTGGGAGGAGAGAGAGAAACTAGCAAAGAGAGAGAAGATAGTTTTTTTTTATTACCTGAGTACTTTGTCTGCTATTTGTATTCCTTTGTTTTTACCTTTCCTCTTGTCTCTACTTGTATGTGTAAAGTGAGTAAGTATTTGTAATGTCTGTCTTATTTGTCTGTGTGCTGTGTTCAAAGTTTGATAAGGCAGAGTGTGAGTGCCTGCAAAGAGTGAGTATGGTGAGTGATGGGGTATGAGAATGCTAGTATGGATAGGGTGATAAGTGAGTAGATGAAGCGAGGGCATGGATCTGAAAATTGAAGAAGATGACCAGAGTGCTAGAGGAGAAAGTGGTGGCAGAGGAGATTAGCAGAGGAATAGAAAGAAGGAGATAGGCAGAGAAAGTAAAAAGGGGGAGGTGGAGGCCAGAAATCAGGAGAATCTATAGGCAAGAGAAAGGCAGGAAAGACAGAGACAATTTAGTAAGTGGGAGTGCCAGCAGACAGAACAGAGGGAAAAGAAGGAAGAGAAAGGGGTGGAGCATGGGATAAAGCATCTGTAAGAGAATGATAGTCATTTAACTTCACCAGAAGTGGCAACCCCACCAGCAGGTAGCCAAGCTGAGGATAGGCATTACATGCATACCCACAAGTTCTCACATGACGAGAATGTATGCTAATAGGGGGTATTAGTGAACTAGAGTATCTTGTTCAGAAAGATGGCAGCCAAGATGTCAAAGGCCTCAAAGACAATCATCTGGCTGAGGATTGGGGACAAGATCACCAGGTACAATGGCAATCCACAGATACTGTAACTTCAAGGTACGTCTCAATGAGAAGATCACAAGGATCAAAAAGTTATCAGAAGGAGACTGGAGGAAAATCTCCCTGCCCAAAAACCCTGACTCTGATGGAGGAGCAGCTGCGAGAGCAACTGGGTCCTGATTCATTTGAGGGCATGACTAAAGAACCGGACACAGATCATGAGGTAGCAGGTCTGATTTGTTTAGTACAGTGGGGGTGGAGAGGGAAGCCCCTGTTGCATCCGTCGGTCTCAGATTGCTTTGCCCGACATAGCTCACCTCTATTTCAGCCTTCTCCACCATCCTCGGGAGAATGGCGTCCATAGCGTCTCCTTGCCGCACCCTCCGGCTTCCCTGGAGCGGCTCTGGTGTGGCGTTCCGCCATGTTGACCTGAGGCCTCCTATTGCGTGCGCACGTGCATGCCTCCCATCTTGTAGCAGTGTTGGCGTGAACCTTGGGGGCGTCCCCCTCGAGTGACGTCACTGCTTTCTCCTTCAAAAGGTTGCCCATTTGCTGACCCTCACCGAGTTAGCAGCAGATTGAATTTGCTCCGGTCTGAAGCTGCTTTGCCACTTCTACTCTGCTGGAAGCCACCTTCACCCTTCGGGGTCTACTAACCTGGGTACCCGCTCCTCAGGGGCCCTTTGCTTTTTTCTAGGTGCCTATCCTGATACTGTACTTGCTCCTTGAGAGCCTGTGTGTCTATCCTGGTGCCTGCTCCATATTCTTCAACCTGTTGGAACACTACCTACAGCTACAGAGAGTGAGTACTACTTCTCCAGTCTGTCCATCTTCAGCTCCTCTCTGTTCATCTGCATCGGGCCCTACACCACCATTGTGGAACAGGTCTCCTCTGCAGAGGACCTTAGACTATTGATACCTATCCTCTACTGCTCACTGAGTACTCTATCTACTCAGCTACAAGGAGTGTGTATAACATCTGCCAGTCTGTCTCTCCTACAATGCCTTACTGGACATATGCTTCGGGGCCTTACACCACCATTGTGGGACGGGTCTCCTACGCCAAGGATGACAGACTGTTGCTATTTATCTATTCTCTACTGCCACCGTTGGTAGACCACAATAGCTGTATAATAAAAGATACGTTCTCTGTGTTTGCGCATCTGAGTCTAGCCCGGTGCTTCAGTTCCCTATGGGGCTCCTCCCGTTAGGAGATAACATCACTGTTGCCCCTGAGAATCCACCAAACACCTCAATATCATAACAGCCCCCATGTGACATATGCTCTCAATTTTTCACATTATTGTTTAAAATATATAAAATCTTAGAACATATGTGAAAGTCTCTTTTGTCCGTGTTCATACTTATATGCTATTTTGTTGCCTTTCACAGGCCACAACATTTAGGACCTAGGCAACAGCAGCCAACCAACATGTTGAACAGACAGCTGCAGCAGGGATAATTCAGGAGGAGAAGGACAAGGAGGAGGGGTTTTTGGCAATTTTGCATGAAGAATGGACAGAGGATCAGCAGGAGGATCAGCTGGTACCTCAGTAGAAGTATCTACAATAGCAAGAGGAAGAGAATCAGAAGAAGGTGGAGCAAGAAGAAGCAGAAGACAATATCCTCCTAGGGAACTTACTCTTCACTGGTTTCATAGGAGCAAGTCCCATAGATTTATTTTATTTATTTCAAAATTTTTATATACCACACATGAAGCTACCAGACCTGCTCAATGCAGTGTACAAGTGTAAACAATTAAATTCACAATATACAACATTTAATTACAACAAAACCCGACGCTCACGTCTATTCAGTTTTAAGGCTGTAGGAGATGGTTTCCATTCTCAGATTTCCATTTTTCACTCTCAAGTCTCCAGCTTCCAGTCTCCAATCATCAGCCTCATGTCTTCACTTAGCTAGCTGACTGGACTGTTCCAGTAACTATCTCAACATGGACTGTTGTGGGATTTTACAGACTTTGCTGTGTGGCCTGCTTCAGTGTATTTTCTCAACATGGACTATTTTGGGACATTACAAACTTTGCTGTGTGGCCTGCTCCAGTGCACTTTCTCAACATGGACTGACTTGGGGCTTTTTCATGGCTTCAGTACTAGTGGCTGTTCATTTTTCTGGGGCTTGGCATTTTTCAATGGGGTTCCTATTTACTTTCTGTTTACCTATATGTATAAGGATAAGATCATTATTTTTTCTTTTTTCAAAAAGGCCTTGTTTTCTAATATTGTTTCTGTTTGTACTTAAACTGTGATGTGAACAGCAAATATATTGTTTGGTCTCTTGTTCTGAGTATGGTATGATGGAAAAGATATACACTATTTGTCTTTTGTGTGATTATATAATCATGACAATAATTGGGTATTCTATTTAAATGCCTTTTTCTGCCGTGATGTTTTATTAGTTCTCACAAGGTGCTAGTCCTTTCATGCCATAGGTTATAATATTGTTTCTTGCACTTAAATATCCCACCCACTTCATTTATTGCCTTCTCTAAAACCTACACCAAACCTTATATTTGCACTCCTATCTCAGTCACATTGCTGTTTGAATTTTCATGAGATGGATGCCTCAAGTACCAAAATGTTGATGACTAGGCCCCAAAGCCACAGTCAGTTTCCATCATTATAAGCCTCAAGTGTGGCCCCTTGTTATGAAAATATAAAGGTTGGGTCCACAAGCTTTCAAATTCAAAGTCGAAGGCTACAAACTAAAAAGTGTCTGTGCCCTGGAATGAATATTACAATGCAGATAAAAGGAGGATAGATCTCTGAGGCACAAGATGCCTGGTGCTTAGATGTCCCTTGATAATAGGGATGTGCATTCATTTAAAATGAAAGCACAAAACACAACAAAAAGGCTGACACAGGGCCTCACCAAATGAAATGAACTTTATTTGTGGAAAAAAATTTCCTAATAATGAAATTAAAAAACAAAACACAATTTTTACCCCTGCACACCCTTACTCCTTCTTAAGTACTAAAACTACATTGCCTACGATTACTATGCATGACTTATAAAGTGGAATTCGCCTAAATTAAATGATGCATAAGTTTGAAAACATTTAGCCCTTATACCCATGTCCCAATATATGCATCAATGGAAGGCCATTACCCTTTCTATCTCCCTGGATTATAGGCCTTCAGGAGGAATCCAAAAAGGTAACATATTTTCAGGAATTGGTGGTAAGGGCTTCTAGTAGGGAGTTGTTCTCCTCTGGGTATCCTTATCTGACACATAATTATAAATTCATACACAGAAGCAGATGCTGGGTCTATCCTCCTCATCCCTTCCACTCTTGCATTGATATAATTATCCACATTTACACCTGCTCAAGTGTTGTTATATTCTTAATAGTAATGAAAATGTATGAGAGACAATCTTGTGCATGTAGGAGCACTATGATGGTATATGGCTCCTCCCAATAGCATATGGGTCAGACCATTAGAGCTGGGGAAATAAAATGACCTGTCAAACAAAGGAGCGCTCCAACGACTCAGACCTTCTACTCACAACTGCCTCACCATTATTTCTCTCCACCTGCTGTTCTTCATGATGCAGGTATCAACACCTTCATCTAATAAGGAACTGCCTGTAGGATTGTTCTCTTCTATAACAATAGGTGCATGGCTAGTATATCTTTATAAGTGGTTTAAGAAAATGAGATGGTGTTGGCCCCATACACAGGAATCAATAATTTGCACTTTGAAAAAAGCTGTACAAAGCCTTATGATAAGGCACAGAGAAACCTCATGCTAAATAACATTTTAAGGTGGAGACTGAATTTAACATGATTTATCTTCTCTCCACATTCAGAAATATTGACAGACATCCTGGAAAAAGTAACTGTGATATGGAATTAAGAGTGGACATCTGGCATAAACATCCAAATGCACATAGTTACCGAAATCTTAGTGCTATGCGACAGGTCCAGTACTGCCAATAGATAATCCATGTCCTCTAAAACAGATGGCAATCATTTTTTGACTTTCCCCATTCAATATGGGTTGTGGCTCCCGGCTGCAGCAACCTGCGGCCGGTCCCCACTATCTCCTCCAACATTCCGCAGGCCTTCCTCTTGCCTACGCGGAACACTCCAACTCGGAGTCGGCCGTCGACATGCCTCCCATGTGGCCCTGGTTGCCGCTGATCCTCTTCCTGCAGGCCTCTCCCTAGGCGCGCATGTGCAGCTCAGCCAACCTCTTAAAGGGGCCGCGGTGGGAAACCTTGGCCCAGCCTCGACTGATGATGTCAGGACTGAGGGGTATTTAAACCCTGCCTCAGTCCCCAGTTCTTCGCCTTGGCAACAGGTCCATCTCCTCAGAGTGCTAGTTGCTGTTCCAGTTCCCAGTGACTTCAGTTCCTGACTCCTGATGCTGATCCTGATTCCTGATTCCTGTTCAGTGTTCCAGTTCCTGTGTTCCTGTCTCCATGCCTCTCCTCATCCTCTTGTTCCTGTGCTCCTATCCTCGGCTTGATCTCCTGGTTCTGACTTCAGCTTGCTTCCTCGTTCCTGCTTGTCTGCTGCCCATCTTCATCCTTGGCCTGGTACCTCGTCTCGCTCCTCTGCTGCCTCTCCCGGACCTTCGGATTGGATCTACATTTTGCATCTTCGCTGCCAGCCACGACCCAGACTCCTGACTTCGACTGCCTGCCGCTGCACCTGTCCTCGTCGAGGCGACCCGTATCTAAGACCTGCCGGCCCCGGTACCCAAGGGCTCAACCTGAGGGGAACGAGGGCTGGTATAGGTGAAGCTCCAGCCAGGTCATCCTCACCTGCACTGCCTTCCGGCAACGAGGACCATTGGGGGCCGCCCCCTCAGTGGTAGCACTAACACCCTGTCCAAGGGTCCACAATTCTAACAATATGTGTCACCTTGGAAAATAGAAGCTATCACAGTTACTATTACCTCCATGGCAAGGTTATGAGATCTTTCCATTGCCAGCCAGCCACAAAAAGGACATTTAATTTAACAAAAGTGCCATACCATAAATATATTAATTTTAATTGAGATAATGTTTAACAACACCTGCAGCTCATGAGGAAAGATAAAACCCTTTGGAAGCATCAGTGTCTCATACATTCCACTGCAACCCAGTCGGGGAACCTTAAACACCAACTACTACAGGCATGATAAGTAAAATCAGGACAAACCCTTTGGAACACTATGCCAGTAGATCTATGCCAAGAGGCTTGCCATAAAACATTTAAATGAAAACTCAAAACATGGCTTTTCACGAAGGCATTCAAATAGTACATATCACCAAAACTCACTCATTTTGCTCACCCTTCAATCTTCTTTGCCAACAAAACAAACACTCTCCCTGCCACACAATGCCTCTACCCTCACCACCCCTCCTCTCCCGCGTCCCTGCCCCTAACAGATCCCTCAGTTCTAACTTTACGATCCCTGATAAGATAACACCCTCTCTTAGTTGCTACCATCTTGAATTTTCAACTTCATGCCTTGACTTACATATCTTCAATAATGTACACTCTGTATATATTTTTATAATCATATATGCTACTTCCTCCCCAATGCATCTATTGTAAATAGTTCCTTGCAATCTTTGCAACTCCTCCTTTCCCTCCCCCATGCAACCCTTTCAACTCTTCATTCCCCTCCCTATATGCAATATACAACCCCTATCCCCTCTATACATTCTGTCCATCTTCATCCTCCCTCTACCCCTTTCTTTCCCCCCACTCCATCCCCCAACCATTTCTCTCAATACCATCTCAGTTATCCAACAACCTCTATTTAAGTCTCTCTATTTAAGCCTCGTTCATTATATAGTTTATTTAATTTTGTTTTATTCACTCTTTTCCTATAAGTTTTATGTAAAGCCTCTGTTTTGCTGATTTTGAAGTTATAATGTAAACCAAACTGATGTTATCCTACGAAGTCCGGTATATAAAAACCACAAATAAATAAATAAATAAATAAATAAAAGGATGCAATCCTGTACTACTTACTTGCCCTCTGAAAACCCAATACTTCCAATAGAGATGTGCAGTTTGCGACATGTAACAAGCTTGACATTTCCAGATACATGCCACATACACATTATTGTCCATTAGCTTGCCTCTGTAAATAGGGTCTCTAACCACCTGACCAAAACCAATATCACTAAACAGGGCCATTGACCTGACATGGACACTTGCTGTGATGAATGGAATGTAAAACAACTGGAATCATGCACCTGTTAGGAAAGAAATGCTGGACATTTACAGCAATGCATGCTTTGCATCCCGTCTTGTGCATATTGTAAGGATGCTAGATACTAAGGTTTATGTGTAAGCTGTTAAGACAACTTACATCTATTACCAGTAAATAAGTGAGGATCAACTGTAAATTACAGGAAGAAAACATTTCTGAGCCCCATTAGTTAAAAAAAGAAGTGTTTTTTTTCTGGCAACAGGCCTGATATATCCAGGATAATACAGACCTGCATGAGTACCAGAATCAGGGGCCAGTTTCTGTAAAAAATATACATGTGGAGATTTTACCTGTGAATTGGGAGATTTTTTTTAACATGAATGCAGCAATGAAATTATGATTTTTACCAATTAGTCTAAGTTTTCCCAGTCCAGCTGCAGTTCATGGAGACCCTCCTGCCTCTTCAGCCTCAATACCCCCATTTCGCCCAGACCCCCTGACCCACTCCGTATTTCACTTTTAAAACTTTTACTATCACTTACTCCAGATATAGGGCAGATGTAAATACCGTATATTTGAGTAAGCATCAACTTTACATGTGTTAATTGCTTCTAAAATAGCAAATTACTTGCATAAATGTTGACCCTGCCCCGGAACAGCACCTTGTCTTCCCCTTTTTTACACGTGTAAATCTATTCACATACCCTTGCTTACACTTGGATTTTGAGGATTAGAAAATTGCATATACATGAGTATTTGCACTTGATGCTGGTAAAACCTATTGGCAACTCAATGCCATATGTTGTAGCAATTTTCAAAAGTCCGCTTATACAGGTAAAGTGCATTTATATGTGTAAAACCCAGTTTTAAGCGTGCAAGTGCTTTTAAAAATGAGGCCTTAAGCATGTAAATACATTTGAAAATCAGGTCCTCAGTGCACACACAGATGTGCCACTTTGCAGAGAATTATACAATTACCCTCCCTACTTTTCCCTGTCTCTCATCACAGACAATAATACATGAGTCCTTATGCAAAGTGAAGTTCATTCAAATCAGAGCTGCATGTGCATAAATACAAGGTGTCCATCTACATGTATGTAGACAAGGCACATCTTTATATATGCTCTGGAATACGACATATCCACATTTGATATATGTTCTGTACCTTCGTATAAAAGAACTGTCTTTCTTTTTCTATCCTACAAAAAGATCTGCATAACAAGATTTGTACAAGATATTATTCACAAATGGTTTCTAATGCACAGATTATACACAACAAAGTTGTGTCAAAAGAAAATGGCAAGTAGCTTAGACAGCAGCATATCTGCACTCTGTCCTTGTGTCAGGCATCTTCAAAGTTACTAGCACAACTTCACATGTAGAGACTGTCAGGAAGCAAAAGCAGCTCCTGGATAAGTCTATCAGTGATTACTACATACATATTACAAATTATTAGGGAATAAAAGCAACATGATGACAATGTGGAGGCAGTAAGTAGTACTTTTTCTAATTGCTTTAAAATGTTTAAACACTGCAAGTTGAGGTATATTTTTTTCCGCTTTCTGAATAATGAAATTCATAAATCAAATACTGTCAAAGACATTACATCTGTCAGAGAGAACATTTATTGTTTTCTAATGAATGTAAAATGTTTAGATTTGATTTACACCTGTTTGGTTCATGTTGGCCAACAGGAGAATAGAAATTAATAAAATTATGTTTGATAATTTTTTTGTGTGTCCCTGAACTGAATGCTTATTCACATATATATTCATACTGAGAATTAAATTACACGTTATGCATATAGCACTACTGTCATTTTGTGGCACAATAAACTTGTGTAAACTCGGATACATTTTCAAAGGCTTAGGCAGGAACTATGGGGGTTACATAGGTAGAGTGTCTGAAACAACTGAAGTAGATCTTAAACCAGCTGAAAATGCATGCGTACTTTCAAACATATTTTTTTCCTTGCTCCAAAAAAACCGCAGAGCAGCTTACAACATATAGGCAGAATATATAATAGTATAAAGATACAGTAAGAGAATAACAATAAACAATAAAACAATAACAATAAAAACAATTATGATAGCCAATATTTGCACGCAAATGGGCTTACACAATCACACACATTTTTTTATTGTGCATACGTATTTACTTGCATGATGTAAAATACACGCAACTTTAATGTACACATTGTGCATGGATGTTTGTATACATTTGTACATGGTTATATGTTTGCATGCAACTTTGGATGTAAACACTTCTGTGACATGCAACTTCAGGTTCTTCTGGGGTGGGTTTATTCAGCCATGCTGCTACCAGCGAGGCAGCCCTACTTCACCACCAGGGTCAGCGCTCATCTGACATCTCTGGTGGTGCAACATGTGAGGGTACTGTTCCCCATCCTCGGGGTGTGGTGGAACCTGCATCACAAGAAGGAAGGAGGCTCGGTGCCTCATTAGATGCCTATTTAATCACGAAACTTCCTACCTAATTGTGGTAAGTAGAATGTGGGTATTGGGGGTGGGGGCAGGTTAGGGAGTGGATGGGAGGGTCACTGGAGGGGGATCTAGAGGTATTGCCAATGTAATATAAAGTAAGAATGAAATAGCAGGGAAGGATAACAAGGGATGACTGAAACCAATAGGCACAAGTATAGTAAAGGTGCCAGTATAATCTATATCTTCTTATGGGACATGTAATTGGTTTAATGATGGACCCAATATTTATTATTATTTTTTTTAATTTAAAATCTTTTCTATACCGTCGCTAAGTTATATACCATCGCAACGGTTTACATGTAGGCACATATTTAATGTAAGTAAAAGTGTACTATAGTACATTCTAACAGGTGCCGTCAAAGGTTCGGTTACAATATATCATTAGACAAAATAATTGTTAGAGAAGTGGGTCATGACCGAGTGTACTGAAAGTACTTTTACGGGTAAATTTATTATACATAGTGTTATCAATATGCTAGTTGTGATGTGGGGTTCATAGACTACTGTACTGTATTGTCATAAGTACTGTATGTCGTGTTTATCTGCTTATAGCAGAAGAAACCTATGGCCTCCTTTTAAAAGAGAGAGACTTGGCCCTGTCACATATTTCTTGTTATTCCTGAAAACTGTGTGCTCTATGGAAAGGGATTCTTCTACTGGCTGGACTGCACAGCTTGCTTGCTCATGAACAGGGATACCATGGCAGTTCAGGAAGGATCCTTGTTTTGGTCTGTTTGATCCAGGTGGCGACACACCATTTCTAGGTGCATTAAGAGATTGCAAAGAGCCATGTTATTCACTTCAGACACCAGTAGAATACATTGATACATACCAGTATGGAGGTCACAGCAACAACTACAGTACACACTCAATTTTGTAATCCTAATTATCTCTATAGATTAAGGACTTTAAGAGGGATGCCCGGGAGCTGCGCCGGAAGCATCATAGGTGACTGGTCTTGCCACCATATATATGGCATGGGTGTCCCATAGCTAGAAGCCCTTCTCTTTGCCTATACCTCTCCCAGAAAAAGAATACCCTCTAATTGCTTGAATGAGTAAATGCATTACACCCTGGAGCATATGAGCACTAGGATGGGGAAGTAGAAAACATTACATTTAATTTTTCATTTCAATTTTGGGGAGGGTTTGATTTTGCATGAATTTCAGTTTGTCCAATGTTTATTTTGTTTATTTCATTAAAAAATGAAATAAATCTTTAAAAAACAAACAACAACAACAACAACAAAAAAACAGGGCCTCCCAAGGCCTTCCCCTAATAGAATAAAGTTGGTTGTTATCATATTCTCCAGTTCTCTACACAGAGCTAGTAAGCAGCCCTTTTCAAGAACCATATCATTTACTGTGTCCTCTTTCTCTGGCAGAGCATGCTGGTGCTTTACATGTATTTCAGTGTTATATATCTGTACAGCAATGCTTTCTTTACAGTTAGTGGTATAGAAGGAACTGCTATATGAAGATTCAGGGAGTGGTTTTGATAGGCAGAAAGCAAAGTGAACTGAGTGTGAAAACAAAATACCCACATTGTGGGGCGGATTTTCAGAGCCCTGCTCGCCTAAATCCGCCCAAAACCGGGCGGATTTAGGCGAGCAGGGCCCTGCGCGCTGGTAAGCCTATTTTACATAGGCCTACCAGCGCGCGCAGAGCCCCGGGACTCGTGTAAGTCCCGGGGTTTTCGGAGGGGGCATGTCGGGGGGCGGGACCGAACCGCGCGGCGTTTTCGGGGCGTGTCGGGAGCGTTCCGGGGGCGGGCCCGGGGGCGTGGCTATGGCCCGGGGTGGCCCGGGGGCGTGGCCGCGCCCTACGGACCCGCCCCCAGGTCGCGTCCCAGCGTGCAGGAGGCCCGCTGACGCGCGGGGATTTACGCCTCCCGGAGAGGCGTAAATCCCCCGACAAAGGTAAGGGGGGGGCTTAGACAGGGCCGGGTGGGTGGGTTAGGTAGGGGAAGGGAGGGGAAGGTGAGGGGAGGGCAAAAGGAAGTTCCCTCCGAGGCCACTCCGTTTTCGGAGCGGCCTCGGAGGGAACGGGGGGTAGGCTGCACGGCTCGGCGCGCGCCGGCTATACAAAATCGATAGCCTTGCGCGCGCCGATCCAGGTTTTTAGCAGATACGCGAGGCTCCGCGCGTATCTACTAAAATCCAGCGTACTTTTGTTTGCGCCTGGAGCGCAAACAAAAGTAGGCCTATTCGCGGAGTCTGAAAATCCGCTGCGCGTATCTGATAAAAACCTGGATCGGCGCGCGCAAGGCTATCGATTTTGTATAGCCGGCGCGCGCCGAGCCGCGCAGCCTACCCCCGTTCCCTCCAAGGCCACTCGAAATCAGAGCGGCCTCGGAGGGAACTTCCTTTCGCCCTTTCCTCACCTTCCCCTCCCTTCCCCTACCTAACCCACCCACCCGGCCCTGTCTAAGCCCCCCCTTTACCTTTGTCGGGGGATTTACGCCTCCCGGAGGGAGGCGTAAATCCCCGCGCGTCAGCGGGCCTCCTGCGCGCCGGGACGCGACCTGGGGGAGGGTCCGGAGGGCAGGACCACGCCCCCGGGCCGTCCCGGGCCGTAGCCACGCCCCCGGGCCCGCCCCCGGAACGCTCCCGACACGCCCCGAAAATGCCGCGCGGTTCGGGCCCGCCCCCCGACACGCCCCCTCCGAAAACCCCGGGACTTACGCGAGTCCCGGGGCTCTGCGCGTGCCGGTAGGCCTATGTAAAATAGGCTTACCGGCGCGCAGGGCCCTGCTCGCCTAAATCCGCCCGGTTTTGGGCGGATTTAGGCGAGCAGGGCTCTGAAAATCCGCCCCTTAAAGTATACACTATTTTCAGTGTTGCAAGGGAGCAGCCTGGCAATGAGTCAGAAAGCACCGATATAATTGTAGAAAATATTCCTCCCTTGCCAAAAAACGTTGATTGTAAACTGAAAGTGTTTCAATTACAAATTGTCCACATTTTTTAGACTTTTTAAATCCCAGCTTCCAAAGATTTTTTTTTTAATTTTCTGATTTTATTTACCAGTTTTTTAATTTTTTAACGCTCCGACCTTCATAACACCCCGTGGATAAGGAGCACTTTCACTCAGTATTTTTACCGCTTCGGGGTCATCTTTAATCATTGGTCCAAATATTCATAGTCTTTTTCAACTTTTTCTTAAAAATTCTTAATGCATTACATTTTACAAAACTGAGAATGAAGTACTTCCCTTTCAATGAAAAGTTCGGAATCCAGAGTCTAGTCCAACATGATACCATGTTTCGCGTCTCGCTTCATCAGGAATTATTAGGAAGGGAATGGTTAATAAAATGGAAAATGTCAGAATGCCTCTGTATCGCTCCATAGTGAGACCGCACCTTGAATACTGTGTACAATTCTGGTTGCCGCATCTCAAAAAAGATATAGTTGCGATGGAGAAGGTACAAAGAAGGGTAACCAAAATGGTAAAGGGGATGAAACATCTCCCCTATGAGGAAAAGCTGAAGAGGTTAGGGCTGTTCAGCTTGGAGAAGAGACGGCTGAAGGGGATATGATAGAGGTCTTTAAGATCATGAGAAGTCTTGAACGAGTAGATGTGAATCGGTTATTTACACTTTCGTATAATAGAAGGACTAGGGAGCATTCCATGAAGTTAGCAAGTAGCACATTTAAGAATAATCTGAGAAAATTATTTTTCACTCAATGCACAATTAAGCTCTGGAATTAGTTGTCAGAGGATGTGGTTTGTGCAGTTAGTTTAGCTGGGTTCAAAAAAGGTTTGGATAAGTTCTTGGAGGAGAAGTTCATTAACAGCTATTAATCAAGTTTACTTAGGGAATAGCCATTGCTATTAATTGCATGAGTAGCATGGGATCTACTTGGTGTTTGGGTAATTGCCAGGTTCTTGTGGCCTGGTTTGGCCTCTGTTGGAAAAGGATGCTGGGCTTGATGGACCATTGGTCTGACCCAGTATGGCGATTTCTTATTTTCTTATGTATGATCGCTACTACCTCAGAGATATATATCCACCTCTCCAAGGGAACAGATGGTGGAAAGGGTCACCACAGCTGCAGGGCCATGTACACTTTGAAAGCCCTCATGTCCTGTATACCCAGGTCCTGTGCATTCCAAAATGACACAGCTGACAGTATCAGCTGTGAAAAGACACCACCATGGAGAGGCACCAGAATTGGACAATCTAAGGAACTTAATGTTGAGCCACCCTGAAAAAGAAGGTGGCAAGGAAGCATAACAATTGAAACCTTGTATACATCATCACATTGAGCACACCATGTCAATAAATTCATCATCGCTGTTCAAAATGTCTTTGTATAAGAGTGTTCCTGTCCTCTATAGCCTGCCATTGAATCTGGCAACATATCTCCTGCAGTTCCTCCTGACACAGCTCCTCTTCCTCCTCCTCTTCACCCTGATTACATTGCAGTCATTCTGGAGGGGCAGTATGTGTGAGGTTTATAAAATAGCACTTCCACAAATATGCACTATTTGCACACACTTTGTACACATGCATCTCTTTTAAAATTCAATTTTATGTGTATAGATATGCAAGTATTAGTGTGCGAATAAATACTTGTGTAAAAGAAGTTCACGTGGTACTTTCAAAATGAAAGCTCCATGCTGAGTTTGCCTCTCCCAACCTCTCTCTTCCCTGATCTGCCCCTTCCAAAGAACCCATATTGTGCCAATGTGAGTCAGTGGCATTGCCATGGGTGGACCTGTGTGGGCAGGGGCCCACCCAATTTGGGCCCAGACCCACCCAATCGGAAGAGGCCTTTTGAAGTGATGCCATGAGATCCCATTAGGTTTTCTATTTTGGTTTTGTCTCTGCATGTTTCTGTTTCTAATTTGTAGTCTCTTATTTCTATATTAGGTAAAGATCGGTCTTTGTTTTGCCTGTGTGTGTGTGACTGAATTCTGCTTGCATGTAGTTTCTCTGTAGTAGACCATCTTGTTTTGTTATTCCAGTAAGGAATGTATTAATGTTCTAGGACCTGGTGTAGTATTTGCATTGCTGCCTTTTCATAAGTTTGCTGTTATTTGAATCCTGAGAGTCAGTGCTGTGATTGTATGGTATGATAAGGTACTAGATGTCTCTTTCTTTGCAGGAATTTGTGTTACTTCACAAAATAGCAGTAGAGGGATGTTTTTTGCTGAGATGACACCAGAATTTGAATATTCATTTTTTTGTATTAGTGTGTAATGTTGTAATTAGTTGTAATTGTTCTAACTCTGATGTGAATTGTCCTAGCTCTGCTCTGCACCTGTTCTGGTGATTAATGATATTTTATTGTAGTTATAAAGATTTCTGGCTTTCTGCAAAGAGGATTCAAGAAACAATTCATTTTTGTTTTATTACATGATTGATTGGATCTGAATGTTTGTTTTCTTTCCTTTTTACATGATATACTTGTGCATTTATAAACAGCAATAAATATAAAATACATTAATAAAGATAAAATTTAATGCTGGTAAGTGCTTGAATAATTGAGATAAAATATTTTAAAGTTTCATACATGATGCATAATGGCTGTTGCAAACTACTTAGAAAGCCATTATAGGGTGCAGTATATGGCATTATTTATCAATAAGAATATAACCAGTAGGTCTCAGATCTGCATGCCTGCAGCCCACCCATATTAACCTTGTGCCCACCCAAAAAATCAGTTCTAACTAAGCCACTAATGTGAGTACTTTATCTGCAAATGGGAATAACCAATTTTCAATGGGTCTTTTCCATCCTAATTGTTCAAATCTATATATACAGGCTCAGCACCACCGGGTGTGCTAACCATGAAACTGCACAAGGCAGCACACCTGGTGGGGTGGCATCAGGAGCAGGGAGAGGCCTATTGTGCTGCCAGTGGGATCTGGCCCACTGGCGGCAGAAGGAGGAGGCCTGTGTTTCCGCCGGTGGACTCGATTCCACTGGCGGCGGGAGACCCGTGGTGCTGCCGGTGGGATTGGGTCTACTAATGGCAGAAGAAGGAAGAGGCCCATGGTGCTGCCGGTGGACCTGATCCCACCAGGGACAGAAAAGTAGGAGGCCCATGGTACAACTGGTGGGAGAGGGTCCACCGGTGTGATCGTTTCTACCACCAGCAGAAAAAGCAGGAGGCCCATGGTACTGCCAGTGGACCTGGTCCCACTGGCGGCAGAAGAAGCAGGATGCCCATGGTGTGTGAGTGAATGGGAGGCTGCATGTTATGGGTGTGGGTGTGTGTGTGTGTGTGTGCGTTTGTGTGAAGGGGAGTTTGGACAGGAGGAGTGGGTATGTGAAATGGAGCCTGCCTGGGATGAGTGGGTGCGTGAATGTAAGGCTGCCTGGGATGTGTGTGTGTGTGTGTATGTGTGTGAATGGGAACCTGCCTGGGATGGGTGGGTGTGTGAATGGGAGCCTCATAGGTTGCATATGTCTATGTGAATGGGAGTGTGCCTGTGATGGGTATGTGTGTGTGTGAATGGGAGTCTGCCTGTGATGGGTATGTGTGTGTGGGAATGGGAGTCTGCCTGTGATGGGTGTGTGTTTTTGAATGGGAGCTGGCCTAGGATGGGTGTGTTTGTGATTGGGAGCCTGCCTGGGAAAGGTAAAGGTGTGCATGTGTGTGTGTGTGCGCACATGCATACATGGGAGCCTTCCTGGAATGGGCAGGGAGTGTGTTGTGTGTGTGTGTGTGTGTGTGTGTGTGAGAATGGGAGCCTGCCTGGGGTTTGTGGAAGTAAATGGGAGCTTGTCTGGGTGTATGTGTGTGTGTGTGTGTGTGAGAGTGAGAATGGGCTCCTGCTTGGGTTGTGTGTGTTAGAGAGAGACAAATAATGGGAGGTGCCTGGATTGTGTGTGTGTGTGTGTATGTGTGTGTGTTTGAAAGAGAGAGAGAGAGAAAATGGGTACTGCAGGTGGATTCCAACCTGCCAGCAGTTGAAATCAAGATGAGGGCCTGACCCTGCTAGTAGAACCCAACTAAAGAAGAAGTAGAGACGCCTGTGGTTTTGACATATGTGTATATGAGCTTGTATGTGTGTGTATTTAAGAAAGAGAGGATAAAGTTTGTGCATCCCACTCCCACTAATCCACAACAATCTCAGGGTGGCTGGAAATCAAAGTTCCCAGGTATGGAGAGCATGAATTTTAAAAATCCTTTCTAGTTTTATTTTTCAGGTGTTGTTTGATGTCTGCTGTTTTGAAATATTTTATTGGTGTTTGGGACATTTAAAAAAAACGTGAATATGAGTTGTTAATTATTTGTATTCTGTATTCATCGTCTTTTTTTGAAATAATATTATTAGTATGTTTTTAGTATTATGATTATGTATCTTTTTTATTTCTTGATTTTTTTGTTTGATGTTTGAGAAATGGTTATGGTTCTGTTTTTTCATTGTTGCACTGCATAGAGAGTCTGGCTTCTTGCGGTTTCTAGTTCAGTTTTTCTCTGCGCATTTGTATTTCTACTTTATTGTTGCTCTATTCTGTATTTGGTGAGAATCTCTTCATGTTCTGCATGTGTGACTGAGGCATTTTAATAATAGGAAGTATATTAGTGTATTCAGGCTTTCAGAGAGTCAAGCCCACACCCAACACACATCACAATAGGCCTAACACCATATGGGTTCCAAGTGTCTTTTTTGCAGGGGTTTCTGGCTGGCATCACAGCAGTGCATGTAAATATAATTTAAGTGGTATTATACTTTGATATTTTTCATGTAAAATATAAATGCAGCACTCGTAACTGTGTGTGGAATGGGGCAGAGGGCATTGTACAAGGCTATAAGGTTGGCCTAGGGCACCTAATACCCTTGCACCAACCATAGGTTCGGGGGTAGGGGAGGGATGGTGTCAGTTTTTAAAGTTTGTATCACTGAAGGGAGCTGGGTGTTTTTTGGGTGGGCCTGGCAAAGAGAATGATTGGGGGGGAGGAGGGGGGGCAGCACAGTAATTGTTCACAAAGGACAGCAAAAAAGCTAGCACTGGCCCTATACATACAACACTGACATAATCATGAAATTTACAGGGTAATTTTGTAACAGCCTGCATAAGAAGGTTACTCATTTTCAAAGTGAACTTATGCATGCATATTTGCTTTGAAAATGAACCCTCCAAGACGATTTGCACATAATTGCACCTGCTAATTTGCACACAGAAAATTTTCAGAAATAATAATGTGCTTAATTTTGAAAATACAAAAATATGCATTTAAAGTGCAATGTACTTCCCCACTCTGCCCTGGGAATGCCTCTATTTAGTTACGGTAAACATATGCATACATGTTTTCCTGTATATGAGGTGTGCAATTTCATAGCAATTCATTTCCATGGGTAGAGAACTGCTTTACCCACTGTAATAACTAGCTCGGAAAATTATCCTCTGAGCAAACCACCTATAGGTTGTATTAATATTATATTTCCTATGTCCTCATCTACCAGAGCTGGAAGCAAAAAAAAATAATGCTTGAATTAAAATGTATTCTGGTGCAATTCAGCTGTGAGCTAAAGGCAATTATATTCATCAGATCTTTAGACATCTACATCTGCTTTCAAAACAAATCAGAACTAAAGATATGTTTACCAAGAAGTACAGAGGGGATTCAGACTTACAGATATTCATTAATTTGTCGTTCTTTATGTGGATGCATCAACTTGCACACTATTTTCAACATTCCAAACTTTAAATACATTTCATATGAGAATGATGGTTTGTTGCTTTGAGCGGGACAGATATATCAGGCTTGATGTTTTTTTCCTGACAGAAAACAAATGTGGAAAAAAAGATGCTGTCAGGTTCTTTTACGAAGGATGTTTGCGTTAGCATTCTGATTGGATAATTAATGCAGGAAACAAGAAAGGAAAGGTAAACATGCAAAAATGAAATCCAAAGCAAAATACAATCATTGTGTTTTCTAGAGAACTTTTATACAGTTATAATCTTATATACCCTCTTTGTCTTCTCTAAAATACATTTAATAATCTCCATCTTTTTCATATATACAGTTGCCTAAAGGTTTTTTTCCTTTCCTCTCTTTCTTAAACTAACTTGCAGTAAAAATAATTTTGTCTGTTTGAAAAGCTGATTTAGATAAGATTATTTATAGACAGGATTAGCTCCCTGTCCAGATTTTAATCTTTCAGATGCTTAATCTTCACCTCATACAGATCATATGCAGGATTAATTTATATTTCTTTTTCAAATGAACAGAATCTAGAGCATTGCAATTCTGTGCACATAGAAATAAAAAAAGCTTAGTGAGTCAGGCCCTTAATGAATTAAGTCAATCTCTGTTAATATTAATTGCTTAGATCTGCATTATACATATAATTATCTTAAAATTTCCAATCACTTGAGATAATAGCCTGGATTTAAAAAGGGCTATGCGTGTAAATTTCAGAGTTTATGTGTGCGATTGGTCCTTGCGCACAACACGCGCATTTTACAACGAGCACAGCCACGTGCTAAGCCCGGTATGCACAGAAGTGCTGGCCGAGGGAAAAAGGGCAGTAGAGGGGGCTTGGTCTGGGCAGGGAGGGGCAGGATGGGCAGTGGACTAGAACAGCGCCATTAGCTGCTGTCCTGGGGAAGTGTGTGGTGCAGCCGGCTGGCAGGCGCAGATTGCTTCTGCTCTGAAGGAGCAGTAAGTATTAAAATAAAAAAATTAGGGATAGTTAGGTTAGGTTTAGGGGGTAGGGAGGAGAGGGGAAGAGGGAAGAAGATGTAGGAGCTAGGTGCCCTCCCAATCAGCTCCTTAATTAGAGTGGACTGGTGGGGAACTGTGTGAGGCCCGAATGTGTCGCCACGTGTTGCTTTGTAAAATTCCCTCCCCCCCCCCCATGCGCACGAGTCACTGGCCTCTCACACATGCGCGCGTGGATTTTAAAATCAAGCACGCATATGCACATGGCCATCAGATTATATGACATGTGCGCCGGCACGCGCATGTTATAAAATTGTCGCGGCCATGTGTGCATGCCAGGAACCACGTGCACATGGACAAGTATGCACTCCTTTTAAAATCGACCCCAATGCATCATCACCATTCGCTGAATATTTTTGCCCCAGCTATTTATGTGGGTAGCAGAAGCAGACTTTGTCCTTGATGATCTGGTATGGTGGCTCATTGTTGGTGTTCTGGCATTGTAGCTTATTGGATAACATTTGGTGCTGGATTTACTATTTGGGGATTTACTTAGGGCAGCATTGGTGGTGGATTTAACTGTTTGGGGGCTGTTTTTTTTGGATGGTTTGTGGATTGGGGAAATGAATTTTGTGCTTTGCTTATTCCCATACTGAGTTGCTTTCTGTGGTGGGACCTGTTCAATGAGAAGGAAAGGTGGCAAAGGCAGAAAAGGAAGAAAGATAATTTCCAAAAAGGGTCTACAGACTTAAGAATCGGGTTTTGGGTGTTTCACAGAAGTAGATGAACTGTTTTCACAGGGCTACCTACATTAATGGTCCTTGCCTGCACCAGAGACTGGAAGTGCGTGTGTATGTGAGAGCATGAGTGTGTGCGAGAGAGAGAGAGAGAGAGAGAGAGAGAGAGTGTGTGTGTGTGTGTATATTTGTGAAGGGTGCCCTGAGAGCTCAGGTAAGGGAGAAAGATTGTCCCTCTCAGAGATGGGAAAACATGGGGTAGGGTGAGCCATTAAATTTGTTTTATATTAGTTTTATTTTTTCTAAAAACACATTGAATAGAGATAAGAAAAAATAAACATTAATAGATCCCTAGTTGTTTACAAAATAACAGCAAATGATGGCAGATAAAAACCAAAAAGTGCCATCCAGTCTGCCAAGCAAAATGTTTACGGTTGACACTGCTGCTCCATGCAGGTTATCCCATGCAGAACTATTAACCAAAATTATCATCTGTTATCTTGGTTCTTCATTTCCTTCCTCCACCTGCTATGGATCCTCTGTATTTATCCATGCCCTTTTAAATTTCACTACCTTTCTTGTCATCACTGTATCTCTTCCAAGAGGGCCTGAAACAACAGAAAAGAAATGCTCTCTGCTTTTCATCTGCTGCCCATTACTGGACTGGACTTTATCACCAGCTGCAGGAGGATAGCCACCAGCACCTGAGCCAGAAAGACAGCCCAAGAAGCCCATGGGCATTTTTTATTATTTACGTCAGTAAGTAATAAAAACAATCTAATTATTGCTCCATGTCTTACAGAAATGTTGCCAAGGGGAGAGACAGCAATTCTCCACAGCAGAACAGATTAATAAGGTGTTTTGGGATTTTTATAAAGCCCTTTTTTTTTTTTTCCAAAGGACACAATAATATTGAGTTGGGGGGGGGGGATATTTTTGAATGAGAACAATTTACCAAAGATTACTGAAGCTCAGTAAGCAATATAAGATGCTCCTATTCTGCCACAGGAAAGCAGAATGAATATTAGCTTTGCAAAACTTTATAAGGCACCTGATCTGGATGGATTTAGGGGGGAAAGGGTAATTTTACAAAATGTTATAAGATAAAGGGTCTCACCACTAGAAGCTATGTATGAAATTCTTATTGAAAGAGGATCATTCTCTTATCATTCAAATATTGATTTAACTACTTTTAAACCTGTTAAAGAACCCCTCAGACTGACATCGTATACCCTGATCTCTTTAATTAATTTTGATTTAAAGATCATGATGAAGGTAATGACAGACAGATTAAACACTATCACATTTAATTTCAGTAGTTCAGGTAGGTTTCATAAGAACAAGACATCCAGTAATTAACATGTACAAAATTGTAGTGGCCATGAACATTGTTAACATCATGACCTTCCTTCAATCCTAATCAGCTTTATTGCAGAAAAGGCATTTGAGTGGGTTCTGGACCTATTTATTTTTAGGTTCAGAAAACTTTGGGTTGGGGAAATTTTCTTGAGGAAGTGTTCTTATTATATTCATGCTTTTCACCTCCATTCCCGTCCCAGCACTAACCTCGCCTCTGTGCCGGGGCTCACGTGGTCCTTAGGGGACAGGAGCCCGCTCTCCAGCAGGCGAGCCATGCAGACGAGAGCAGCGGAAAGAAATCCCAAAGAAGGGGAGAGATGGAGAAAAGAAGACCCGAATCCCGACGCAGCATGCAGTGAGTAAAGCCGCACCCCCGAAAGGCACTAGGCCAATCGGAAGCCGGCTTGAGCCCCTTTAAATCGAACGAGGCTCCCGACGACGGCCCTTTTCACCTTCATTCCCATCCCAGCACTAACCTTGCCTCTCTGCCGGGGCTCACGTGGTCCTTAGGGGACAGGAGCCCGCTCACCACCAGGCGAGCCGTGCAGACAAGAGCAGCAGGAAGAAATCCCAAAGAAGGGGAGAGACGGAGAAAAGAAGACCCGAATCCCGACGCAGCATGCAGTGAGTAAAGCCGCACCCCCGAAAGGCACTAGGCCAATCGGAAGCCGGCTTGAGCCCCTTTAAATCGAACGAGGCTCCCGACGATGGCCCTTTTCGCCTCCATTCCCGTCCCAGCACTAACCTCGCCACCTTGCCGGGACTCACGTGGTCCTTAGGGGACAGGAGCCCGCTCACCACCAGGTGAGCCATGCAGACGAGAGCAGTGGGAAGAAATCCCAAAGAAGGGGAGAGACGGAGAAAAGAAGACCCGAATCCCGATGCAGCACGCTGTGAGTAAAGCCACGTCCCCGAAAGGCACTAGGCGAATCAGAAGCCGGCTTGAGCCCCTTTAAATCGAACGTAGCTCCTGACGGTGTCGCGCGCCAGGCGTCGCGCGCCCGATGCAGTGCGACTTAAGGGGCCTGGCCCTTAGTGCACTCCTTTGTGAGCCCCAGGACCAGGGTTCACTCCCACAGGCTGTAAGACGCACTCCAGCCCTGCCGTCAGAGTTCCAATTACCTCATCCCACTGCACTCATCCCACCAGCCTCCAGCACTCATCTAACCTCATCCAGCATCCATCAGACCAGCCTCCTGCATTCATCCAACCAGTCTCCAGCACTCATCTAACTTCATCCGGCATTCATCAGACCAGCCTCTTGCATTCAACTATCTATCTTCATCCAGCATTCATCAGACCAGCCTCCAGCATTCATCTAACTTCATCCAGCATTCATCCAATCAGCCTCCAGCACTCATCCTTCCAGCCTCCAACACTCATCCTACCAGTCTCCAGCACTCATCTAACTTCATCTAGCATTCATCAGACCAGCCTCCTGCATTCAACTATCTTCATCCAGCATTCATCCGACCAGCCTCCAGCACTCATCCTACCATTCTCCAGCACTCATCCTACCAGCATCCAGCACTCATCCTACCAGTCTCCAGCACTCATCCTACCAGCATCCAGCACTCTTCTATCTTCATCCAGCATTCATCAGACCAGCCTCCAGCATTCATCTAACTTCATCCAGCATTCATCCAACCAGCCTCCAACACTCATCCTACCAGTCTCCAGCACTCATCCTACCAGTCTCCAGCACTCATCTAACTTCATCCAGCATTCATCAGACCAGCCTCCTGCATTCAACTAACTTCATCCAGCATTCATCCGACCAGCCTCCAGCACTCATCCTACCATCCTCCAGCACTCTTCCTACCAGCCTCTAGCACTCATCCTACCAGCCTCCAGCACTCATCCTACCCACCTTCAGCACTCATCCAACCAGGCTCCATCACTCATCTAACTTTCATCCAACATTCACCCCTCCCTCATCCAAGAAATTAAGACTTATCATTCTAACAACTAGCTCACCGGTTACATTAAGCCATAATGCTTCTTGGTCTCCCAATACCAATTCTCCATCATAGGACCATTTTCACAGGAAATCCTTCCATGATTTCCCGTCCACACACCTACAAATCCCTCATTCCCATCATTATTTCCCCTATCACACAAATTCTAGGCCTTGCTCTATTCTCCCTGATTCTATTCAACGCCCAATCTCTCACCAAGAAAACGCTAATACTCAATGACCTTCTGCTGGACGCAAATCCGGACTTCTGCGCCATAAAAGAAACCTGGCTTAAACATACGGACACTGCACTAATAAATCAACTTCCAACACAATCCTATGATTTTTTCTCCATTCCCCAATGGAAAAAAAAGGGGCAGGGGTATTCTAGCAGCCAAAAAAAATCTGAGACTCGCACAATATCCAGTTAAATCACCCACTAAAATTGAAACAGGCCTTTTCAAATCAGACCATCTGCAAATCCTTCTAGTCTATGCCCCCCCAGGCCTTCTAGACTCTGACACCTCACCCATTCTGGAATTAACAGCGTCACACCTAAATCTGGAGTCCCCAGCCATAATCCTTGGAGATTTTAACTTACATGTCGACGACCCCATTCTCTCAACCAACTGCGAAACATTCCTAACCGCCATGTCTGCCATGGGATTCAAGCAGATAATCAACAAACCTACCCCTAGAGCGGGTCACACCTTGGATCTCATTTTTGTGAACTCAGGCATCTCACACTCAGCACAACCTCTCTGCAAACCAGTCCCCTGGTCAGACCATGCATTAATCTCTACCACCATTTCACTGGCACAAACAAGCAAAAAACACTTTCCTCAACCACAATATACTTACAGGAAATCTTGCTCCTCCGATGACCTCCACAAACACCTAGTCTCAGAACTCCCTCTCAGAGACGTCTCCACTCCTAATTCAGCCCTCCACTCCTGGTCCAATATAACAGAAATGGCAGCAAACAAACTCTGACCACTGGCAACAAAAAAACTCAAACACAACGCGTCCAAAAGACAACCATGGTTTAACGAAGAACTTCAAAAACTCAAATATTCCCTTCAACAGAAAGAAAGCAAATGGCGTAAAGCACCATCATCGACTACCCTCTCCACTTACAAAATCGCCCTCCACCTATACAAGAGCTCTACATTAAAAACAAAATGGGATTTCTACGCTCATAAGATCCATCACCTTATTTTTTAATCAAAAGCCCTTTTTGCTTACGTATCCAATTTAACACAAATCAATGTACCTGACATTCCACTCAACCAAGCTCAAGAAAAAGCAGATGAGTTGGCCCTCTTCTTCAGCAATAAAATCTCTAACCTTCTAACACAGCTGAAGTCTAATACCTCTGTGCCATCCAGCACATATCTCCACCCCAACAAAGATATTTCTCTCCAATCATTCGAACCCTTCACAACTTCAGAGATCCAATCAGTACTGAAGAAAATGAAACCCTTGTCACATCCATTTGACCATATCCCGACCAAACTGCTTCTTCTAATCCCAGACACCATCTCCAAAGCTCTGGCAGACATTATCAATTGTTCTTTATCCCAAGGAATCTATCCAGACGACCTTAAAATTGCATCCATCAAACTGCTCTTAAAAAAAACCAAACTTAGACCCTAAAGATCCTACTAACTTTCGTCCAATCTCTAATCTCCCTTTCATAGCCAAGGTAATGGAAAAATTAGTTAACACCAAATTATCGGACTACCTCGAAGACCACAAAATCCTGTTCCCTACTCAATATGGCTTCCGAAAATCATTAAGTACTGAATCACTACTCATATCCCTGACAGATTACCTCATCATGGGCCTCGATAAAGGTCATGCATACTTACTGATCCTCCTGGACCTCTCGGCAGAATTTGATACTGTTAACCACTCCATCCTTCTAAATCAGTTAGCTAACATCGGCATAACAGGTACGGCACTGGCCTGGTTCAAAACATTCCTTGGGAACAGAAGCTACAAGGTCAAAATACACAACAAAGAATCTCAACATTATCCTTCCTCTCTAGGAGTTCCGCAGGGCTCGTCCCTCTCACCCACACTATTTAATATTTACCTTCTCCCTCTCTGCCAGTCGTTAACCAAACTGAACCTAAAACACTTTCTATACGCCGATGATGTCCAGATCGTCATCCCCCTTAAAGAATCCATCACAAAAACTCTAGAATTCTGGGAAAAGTGCCTTCTAGAAATCAACGGCCTCCTCTCCAGTCTAAACTTAATCCTAAATTCTTCAAAAAGCGAACTCCTTCTCATATCCCCGGAATACAGTAACATCACTACAAATTCACCAGCCAACTTACAAACACCTCAAGACAGAGACCTAGGAGCTATCATTGATAATCGGCTAAACCTAAAATCATTTATTAACCAATCTACCAAGGACTGCTTTCATAAACTTCATGTCTTAAAAAGAATAAAACCACTTTTCCACTCTCACGACTACAGAACAGTCCTGCAAGCAATAATCTTCTCTAAGTTAGATTATTGCAACTCTATATTATTAGGTCTACCCTCATCTCACACTAAACCTCTTCAGATGGTTCAAAACACGGCAGCCAGAATATTGACAAACACAAGGAGAAGAGATCACATATCTCCAATTCTCAAAGACCTACATTGGTTGCCAATTCACTATCCATCAATACTCTCCGCTTAACCTACAAATCCCATTCAGAAAACATACCTCCTCCAGACCCATCAGAGAGTCCTATAGAGAATCTCTACAGGTACCACACTCCAAAACCTCTCAGCACATAACTTTCAGAGACAGGGCATTCTCCACAGCAGGACCACCTCTTTGGAACTCCATTCTACCGGATCTGCGACAGGATCCCAGCCTTCCAACATTCAGGAAAAGACTCAAAACGTGGTTATTTAAGAAAGCCTTTTCAGACCCCAACTGAATCTTAACTCTCCATTAACTGACTCTCAGACTTTACCTTAACATGGTAAACAATATCATTGCGAAATTCCATAACTTAGTAAATACCATAAATTTGTAAATTCGTTCTTTCTGTTAAATTCCTATCTACTTTTCACTGCTCCCAGTTGTGTATTTCCCTGTTTTATTGTAACTGCAACGTTTTCGTTCCGCACCTGTTAATGTTCTTACTGTATCTTCTTTTTACACCCCTTTGTTAATTGTAAACCGGCATGATGTGATACCTATCGCGAATGCTGGTATAGAAAAACACTAAATAAATAAATATTCAGACCACAACGCAATGGTCTTGATGAATAGTAAAGATCAAGAGAATTTGTCTTTCAGAAGGGTACAAAGCAGAGTTGCCCTTCTTTTGCTGGAAAATGTGTTAAGAAGAATCCAGAAAAGTATGGAAATTAGGGGACAATTATCTAAGAAAGCAATCTTTGCATATGATATATTGGTTCATTTGGTTAACCCATGGGCTTCTCTGGAGAATTTGATGTGAGGATTTTCCCTTAAGAACATAAGAACATAAGAAATTGCCATGCTGGGTCAGACCAAGAGTCCATCAGGCCACAAGTTCCTGGCAAGTACACAAACACCAAGAAGATCCCATGCTACTGATGCTCGTAATAGCAGAGGCCATTCCCTAAGTCAACTTGATTAATAGCAAGTAATGGACTTCTCCTCAAAGAACTTATCCTAACAATTTTTAAACCCAGCTACACTAACTGCACTAACCAAATCCTTTGGCAACAAATTCCAGATCTTAATTGTGCATTGAGTGAAAAAGAATTTTCTCCAAAGTCTTAAATGTGCTATTTGCTAACTTCATGGAATGCTCCCTAGTTCTTCTATTATACGAAAGTGTAAATAACCGATTCACATCTACTCGTTCAAGACCTCTCATGATTTTAAAGACCTCTATCAGCCATCTCTTCTCCAAGCTGAACAGCCCTAACCTCTTCAGCCTTTCCTCATAGGAGAGCTGTTCCATCCCCTTTATCATTTTTGTTGTCCTTCTCTGTACCTTCTCCATTGCAACTTTATCTTTTTTTAGATGCGCGATCAGAATTGTACACAGTATTCAATGTGCGGTCTCACCATGGAGCGATATAGAGGCATTATGACATTTTATGTTTTATTAACCATTCCCTTCCTAATAATTCCTAACATTCTGCTTGCTTTTTTGACTGCTGCAGCACACTGAGCCAACAATTTTAAAGTATTATCAACTATGATGCCTAGATCTTTTTCTGGGTGGTAGCTCCTAATATGGAACCTAACATCGTGTAACTACAGCAAGGGTTATTTTTCCCTATATGCAATACCTTGCACTCGTCCACATTAAATTTCATCTGCCATTTGGATGCCCAATCTTCCAGTCTCGCAAGGTCCTCCCGTAATGTATCATAATCCATTTGTGATTTAACTACTCTGAATAATTTTGTATCATCTGCAAATTTGATAACCTCACTCGTCGTATTCCTTTCCAGATCATTTATAAATATATTGAAAAGCATCAGTCCAAGTACAGATCCCTGAGGTACTGCACTGTTCCCCTTTTCCACTGAGAATATTGACCATTTAATCTTATTCTAACCAGTTTGCAATCCACAAAAGGACATCGCCTCCTATCCCATGACTTTAGTTTTCTTAGAAGCCTCTCATGAGGGACTTTATCAAATGCATTCTGGTTTTTTGGTTCCTAACAATACTGATGTCAGGAGCACTAGCAGTTTATACTACTGAAAGGGATATGTGGGGAGATGACTTTGCACTTTGCTGGACAGAGGGTTCTTTTCATTATATATATTATATATATTATTCCTTTTATACCATTATATATATTATACCTTCCAACTTGAGGGTCTTATTCATCAAGGCATTTTCCCCGTAGACACAGAATGGGAGAAATGCCTTAGTGAATAGCCCTGAAGTTGTTATATAAATTTAATTAAATTTCATTGCTTTTCCTGACAAAGTCGAACCTTCAGCAGTGACACTAATTCCCTCTTCTTTTGTTATGTAAAATAGCAATATTCCTTGAATATTTGCAGAATCTGTATCTGGATTTGTTATTAGTCAATAGTCTTTTCTAAATTTCTTTGGAGGGGGAACAAATCAAGAATACCCTTGCAATGCCTGTTTGAGAATTGCAAGGAAGGATTGGGAATCTGAGGCCTTTGGGATTATAATTTAGCTTGTTTAATCTGCCATTTTGGGGACTGGGTATACAAAACTTGGATCGAATTGCCCACTCCACTCCCATGTTTTATTCCAGCTAATACAGCAGTTCTAGTTTAAGCTTAAGTTTGCTGATAGCTCCCTTGAGATTTGCTTGGAAGCATATTTACAATATGCATTGTAAATTTGAATATTCACCTTTTTTTTGCAGATTCAATTTTGATTTTATTCAAGGCTTTCAATCCAAAGTTTTTACTATTTAGGATAATAAAGATCTTCAGAAGGTTGCTCAAATGGTAAATAATGAAGGATGCATCCTATAGTTTTATTATTTAAATCAGTGTTATAATCTCTCTCTTAAAGATTTTTCTGCCTGTTTGTAGCTTAAGAGCTGGATTCATCATTCTTCGCAGAATGATTAATCCTGCGAAAAAGGGGCCGGGGGAATGAAGGGGGGCGGGCCTGTGAAAGGCCGCAGCCGTTGGCACTGCAGTGGTGCGATTTCGCCGGCCGCAATGTTCCTCATATTATAGCCGGCAGTGGTGCCGCGGCTGACTCCTCCCCCTCCCCACCCTGACTTCTCCCCTCCCCTAATTTGCATTATATCGCATGTGAAAATGCCCTTTTCGCAAGCTATACAGCTTTAGTAAATCACCCCCTTAGACAGTATAAGGTCAATATTCAAAGCCATTAACCCCTAGATTCATCATTTTGCTATATTTATAGCAGAATGATGAGTCACGAAAATAAAAGGAGTGAGGGGCAATAGTGGGCAGCTGGACACATTGTGGTGGTATGATTTCACCTGCTGCAGTGCAGCCACACCGCACACTATCACCCCCATAGCGCCATTGGAAAAGGGGCAGTTATTTTCTCATAGTGCTACCAGTGATAATGTGAAAAACATCACCCGCAGCGCTGCCGGCAGATAACTCTGCCCAAACCCTGCCCACAGTTCTCCCCTTCACCTAATTATAATAATACCGCCACGATACAGCACAATACTGGCACATTGCAAAATAATGAATGACCCTGTAAGATAGATAACTCAAATGTTACCCATCTAATTGGCAAGTTTTGTGATATGCAGCCATTTATCCATCTATAATTTAGCCAGATATAAAAGAGGCATTCCGGAGGTGTTTCAGGGCATGACAATGTTATCTGGCTAACTTAGCTGAATTTCAGTTATATGGCTAAATAACCTACACTTAACTGGATATCTTCAAAAGATATCTGGTTAAATGGTGATCCTGTAAAAAACATCAAAATGGTCTCCCGGTCTAATCCCTACCCTACTACAACAAATATAACAATTCCCGTCTCACCAGGAACCCACTTTATCTTCACCAGCCCTCCAGCCCTCACCCCCACCCTCCAGTATAAATCCAAAAAATATATTGCCTCATCACCACCCTCCACATCCCTCCCCCCATGCTGCCACCCTTCTCCTGAAGCCCTCCCACCCTTCTAATATTGAATCGGTGCCGCTTTCTAAAACCTGGGATCATGGTGCATAAGCTGTCATTGTAAGCTTATTACTCCTGGGGGAATTCTGCTCAAAAAAATTTAAAATTCTGCAAAATTCTGCAAACTTTATGTTGGTCAAAATAACACAATTTACATGACAGTCTTTAAGTAATTACATTTTAAATTAATACAGAAAAAAGTTATTATGTCGAGATGCCTAATTTTAAATATTTTGAGCAGAGTTTCCCTAGAAATTCACTGTAAGAATGTCCCTTCCACTCGCTCTCCCTACTCCCCTGTCCACTTTGCCCTCTCAGGCTCGAACTTCTCCACCTGCCAGCATCTCTCCCCTCCACCTCTAGGCTCAACCCCTTCCACTTTATCACCAGTCCCAGAGTGTGACCCCATTCCCAGTACTGCCCCTCACACAGACTCCCACTGTCCCTCCCTCTCTCAGACACATGCGACCCCTCTCTAGTACACCATCATACAGGCTCCCTCATACAGGGCCCTCTTTCTTGCATACACACCCACACAAGCTCCCTTTCTCTCTCACATATACATCCTCACACAGGCTACCTATGTCTCTCTCTCATACACCCCTTCACACAGGCTCTGTCTCACACATACACAATTCCTTCACACAGGCTGGCACCCTCACATACACATGATCCCTTTTTCATACACACAAGCTCCCAATCTCTCACACATATACACACTCCTTCACAATCTCCTCATATAGACTTCTTCTCTCTGGCACCCACACTCAAGCATCCCCCCCCCACTCTCTCACACTTTCCTGCTCACCCCCCCTGCTCTCTCACCCACCCCTCTCTCACTCTCCTCTCTCCTCTCTGACACCCCTCTCCCCTCCCCTCTCTCACTCTCCTCTCCCTGCTCTCTCACCCTCCCCTTCCCCACACCCCCTCCCCTCCTTCACACCCACTTCCCCTCCCCTCTCTCACCCTCTACTCTTCCTGTTCTCTCACCCTCCCCCACACCTCATCTCTTCCCTTCTCCTCTATCACAGCCCCCTCCCCCTCACTCCCTCCCCTCCCATCTCACACCCTCTCCCTGCTCTCTCACCCTTCCCCCAATCCTCTCTCAGTCCCTCCCCTCTCCTCTCTCATAACCCATCCCCTTCCCCACTCCCCCTCCCCTTCCCTTTCCTCTCCTCTCTCACACCCCCTCTCCTTTCTCACACTCCTCTCCCTCTCCTCTCACACACACACATTCACTCTCACCGGGACCTTCATCTTCACCATGAGCGGAGCACACTCCTTTCGCGGCACATGGTGGCCATCTTCTCCGCGAACTGCATGCCAGGGCCTTCATCAATGCCACGAGCAGAGCGCGTGGCATGGCAAATGGGGACCTTCTTCTTTGCACACTCCGTTCGCAGCATGCCAGGGTCTCCTCTGCCATTTTCTGCACAGAATTTGGCAATTCTGCATAGAAAATGGCAATTCTGCGCAGGGGAGGAATTCTGCGCAAATTCTGTGCTCCGCAGTAGCGCAGAATTCACCCAGGACTAGTTTATGCTTCCAGCACTGTTACTAGAGCAATGCTGGAAGCTCCCAGGCTCACTGTCTGCCACAATCCTGAGTTTTAGAAAGGGGCTGAGTGAGTGGAAGGGTTTCAGAGACAGGGTAGCAATGATAGGGATGGGGAGTAAAAACAAGGCAATTATTTTTTTTTTGATTTACCAAGGAGGATTAGAACCAAGAACATAATTTTTTTTGTATTATTTACAGCAGTTTAGGAGGGTCCTGGCCATCCTGGATTTGTAATATTTGTAATGTGGAATGGGAATTGAGCCTGGAAGCCCGCAATGAATTTTCTTTTCTTTTGATAGGATTGACACTGAACTGGATATCTTTTGAAGATATCTAAAGTGGCAGGTTACCTGGTCACACAAGGCTGGATAACCTAAACCTAACTAGACATATTTAAAATTTGGCAGAAAGATATCCAGCTTCACATAGCCAGATAACTTTAATAAGGAATATTCATTGGGATTTATCCACTAACCAACTTAATTAATATTATCCTCTGTGTGATCTTTCAGAGATGGGAGACAAGTTGGAGGTTTTTTAAAGTAGGAGAGATGAGAAGGTTTTAATTTCTAGTTTGCATAAGTCTATTAAAAAGTTGGCCACCACCTTTGATTTTGAGGAACTGTTTGCTAAATGGAATAGGGGTCTTAATTTATGATTAAGGGCAAGGCAACTTAAAGAGTAGTTTTGTGTGAATCCTTAAGTTAATTAAAAATGTTTCTCTGAGAGAAACCCATTATATATTTTTTAAAAAGGCTTTCATGTTGCAGTCACAAGCATTTCAGGAAAAGAACTGCACAGGCTGATTTGTGTTTTAATTGTGCTTTGGATAGAGATACCTTGAAATATTTATTCTGGTGTTGACCTAAATTAGCTCAATATTAGGAGAAAACTAGGAGGTTTTAGCCCTGGTAACAAATAAAAAAAAATAATAGTATGGGCAGAAGGATTTCTTTTTGATGATTATACCTCATTATGGGGTGAGTGGAAAAAATTCTAGATTATTTAGAAGAAATGTCCGGTAGGTAAAAAAAGGGATTCTAATTGCTTGGAGGAAGGCTACCTCATCTTCTTACTGACAGAGGACAAATGTGTTCCACAGTTTGATTCAAATGGAGAGTTTTGCAGCTAGAGATTCCTCACTACATAATAAGACATTTTTAGAATATAGCAGGATCACATTCAGATACCTGCTCACAGATCTAGAAGTGAAATATTTTTTAAATGTCGTTAAAGGTTATGATTTTAGTGGGTGGCAGGACAGGTTTGAGTTGAGGTGAGATGCAACCTTGATATAATGATGTTATCTTTTAGTTGAGGAAGGGATTAATAATTGTAAAATTTGGAACTTGTTTATTCCTTATTGTTTACTTTGCAGAAGTAACAAATATGGACCAGATACTTTTTGTATTCCATTATTTTTATCACAATAAAAATTTGAAACAAAAAGTTGACCATTCCTAAAGCTTTCTTGCTCACTTCTCATTCTGTCTACTCCCTTAGTCAAGTCCACTATGTTGTAGATCTTAGCGTCATCCACAAATGATAATTTTTCCTCCTAATCCCTCCACAATATCCAAGATATATTGAACAAAATTGGTCGTCCCAGGACCAATCCCTGTGGCATTGCATTAATCACCTTTCTTTACTCAGAGTGAATTTGAATCACTATTCCCCTCTGTTGCCTGTTCCAGTACACCAGCCGGGGGCTCAGTTTATTTATGGGACTGTATCACATTTTTTCTTATATTCATTATTTATTTATTTATTTATTTATTTATAGATTTTTCTATACCGGGGTACGTGAATAACATCACCTCGGTTTACATTCAAACAGTAATTCAGCATTGCGCTTTACAATATAACATGGTAACTGAACGAATACAATACAGAATATAACTTTGTATTAATAGAATATAAGCAATATATGATAGATTGTGGAAGTTAGGAAGAGTAGTTGAGGATTCAGATCATTGATAGTAGGCTTTTTTAAATAGCCAGGTTTTAAGGTTTTGTTTACATTTTTTGTGACAGAGTTCCTGGCGTAATTCAGAGGGCATGGTGTTCCATATTGTTGATCCAGCAATGATGAAAGATCGTTCTTTTGTACTAGAGAGTTTAGTCAGATTGGGTGCTGGGATATTTAGTTTGGCTAAATTCTGGAATCTCGTTGGGCGGGAAGACGTTTTGAATTGTAGTTGATCTGTGAACCAGTGCATTTCTCTGTTTTGAATGGCTTTGTGTATCAGCGACATAGATTTATAAATTATCCTGTAAGCCACGGGTAGCCAGTGCAAAGACTGAAGAGCTGGAGTGATGTGATCATGGCGGCTTGTGTCGGTGATAATGCGGGCAGCAGCATTCTGCAGCATTTGCAAAGGTTGAATGGTGGCTTTAGGCAGACCCAGTAACAGAGCATTGCAGTAGTCAATCTTTGATAAAAAAAGTTGCTTGTAATACTGTGCGGAAATCATATTGATATAATAGATTTATATAATATTTATAATAATATTTATAATAATTTATATAATATACTTTATATCCAAGTAAAGCACATCCAGCACATGACCTTGATCTAATTCTCTAGTCCACTCAATCAAAGAAATTGATCCGATTCACCTGTCATGGTCTTCCTATAGTAAACTCATGCTGCCTTAGCTCCTGTAATCTGGCAGGTTTAAGATGCTTTACTATTCTTTCCAGCTAAACAGTCTCCATTAATTTTCCTATTATTGAAGTCAGCCTAATGAGTCTGCTATTTCCAAACTCCTTCTTACTTCCATGTTTATAGAGAGGGACAACCTCTTAGGAGACATCTACCCTTCTCCAGCCCCATGGAACCATACTTTTCTCCAAAGATTTATTAAATGGGTCTTTCAGCAAACCTACCAGAACATCTTTAGTTCCCTTAATATCCTATGGTATATCCCACCTGGTTCCATGATTTTGTCCACTTTTAGTTTTTCTAATTGCACACAAACATTCTCTTCTGAAAACAATGTGGCCAGTATCACACTGCTATATGTACCCTTTCTTACATCTGACAGTCCTTCTCCAAACCCATCTTCAGTGAATACCAAATAGATGCAATGCTTTATCCGGTCTGCTTTTACCTTACTCCTCTTCATACATTTCTTCTTGTTTCCTCTTAATTTTAATATCCAACAACTGCTCTTCCTCTTTTCACTGACATACCTGAAAAAAAATGTTGCCACCTCACTTTACCTTTTAAGTATCTTTCTTCCACTCATGTCTTTTCCGTCCTAATTACTGTCCCTCACCTCTTTCAGCTTGACTTTATATTTTCCCCTGTGCTCCTCTTTCTGACAGTTCTCATATGTTCTGAATGCTAATCTTTTTGCCCTTCCTATCTCAGCCACTTCTTTTGAAAATAAGATTAGGCTCTTTATCTTCTTTCTTTTATTTATGTTCTTAAACAAGTATGTGTTGCCTTTTTTATAGCTCCTTTGAGTTTAGCCCATTGTTCCTCCACTTTACTTAGTCACTCTCATTCTACTAATGCATCCTTAAGGTCACATTTTACTAAAGTCAGTTTTTCAGAAAACTTTTACTTTTGAGTGACTTGTTGTCATCTTGGCTGCTATATCACACCATAATATGTATGCATCTTCGCAAACATTAGAAAATAAATTCTCCATTCATAAGAATTGGGTCCAGTATTGACCCTTCCTTGTGGGTTCAATTACTTTTTATCTAAGGAAAGCATCTTGCAGGGAGTGTGGGTGCTCTCTACTTCTGACCAATTTTTCATATGAGATACTCCAATCCATATTCAATAGGTTAAAATCTCTCATCAACATCTCCATCTTCATTTCCATCTTTTGGATTTCTTTGACTAGATTTCTGTCCAGTCTTTCACCTGTATCAGAGGTCTGTAGACTACCCTGGTATAGATGGACGTGCCAAACACCTTTCTAAGATAATCAACAGTGCTTCCTCATTTCTCCATACTCCCTGCATTTCAATAGCTTGGATATTATGTTTACAAATAGAGCTACTTCTTCCATTTTATATCCTCTCTATCATTCCTGAACAGATTGTAGCCTGATATAGCCATCTGCCATTCATGAAACTCATTGAATGACTTCTGTATGATAGCAACAATATTTAGGTCTACCTTTTCCATAAGGATTTTCCAATCTGGAATTTTATTACCTAGGCTAAGGGCATTTGTAGTCATACTTTCCAGCTATTGCTCTGCTCCTTGTCTATACTCTGTATAGCTTCATATGTGCTTCCCTTATCTAACCAGCTTTTAGGGACCTTCATTTTCAATGTATCTTTTCTTTTCCTGGGAATTTATTAACAAAAAGAATATAAATGGGAGAAATCAGTGTAAAATAATGACTCACCATTTTTATGGATATAATTAATTTTTGTTCTTGTTGTAATAAACACTGATGAATTCCCAGAAAAAAAATGAAATAAAAGCTGAATAGGAAGATCCCTGCCTTTTGGAAAAGGTAACTTTTTATGACCATTACTATTGTTCCTTCTTCCTTTCTGAGAAGAATATTTCTTTAACTACCACCAGTAGAACTATTGAGCAGAAGACAAAGGTAATTGGGAATACGGATCAGTTAGAACCACTACTTGGTGGGTGGGAAACCTAATTATCATGCCATTTTTTGAACCACCACTACATAATACATTGTCATATTTTGTGGGGCTCATGCATCAACCTGTTTTAGACACACAAGCACTTATACATTCTCATTTGACACCCTCTTTTGAAATCAGATTGTAGTACAACAAACAGCAACAGCGATAGAAGCAGTAAACTTCCTATTTCAGGATCATATTGCAATCCAGTCTCCAAATAATAAACATGGCTAAATCTTCTCCCCAAATGAGAACTGTGGTCGGTCTGTGCCTAGCGGTAAGACAGCAGCAATAGCTTGTCATACAGTTTCTGTACTGTTCATATTTCATCTCATCACATAGGTCACTGCACAGACACACAGGTTCCTATCAGCATACAAAGCACTGACAGTTTGCATGGCACAGGATCCTTGAAGAAACAAGGGGGCAGCAGAGCACAGTATTAGGGCAGGGAATTAAAATGGAGGTGAAATACTGCTTAACAACTGTGCCAGCAAACATTTATAACAGAAATGGACTGACTCTTGAATGATGATCTCAGATCACTAGGCCACAAGGTTTTTGACTGCTGCAACTATGAACTTTTTAGAACATTCTAACATATGTTTTCAAAATAAGTCTCTGCATTGCTTAAAGGAGGTTTAAATATCAGAAATGAAAATAAAAGGCGGGAAAAACATGTTTGTTTTTATTCTGCATTATTACCCTTTGGTTAAGTGCAGATGATCTCTTGCAAACTGTTTTCACATGAGGACATGAACATTTATTTTTAATTATTTTCAAATTGTATATTTTGGTAATATATAATCTTACAAGGGAAAATTCTTAAAACACTAGATATATTTATTTGGACTACCATTAGTATGTGACTTATTGCAATGTGTAATAGAGAAAACCTTACTGCTCTCATCAAATTCATAGAGGAGTCAAATCATTCCTGTAATATACAATAAAGAGAACAGAGGGGCCTAATCTCTACAATGGATGAATACATTTAGAAATTAATATAATTCTATCAGGAAATGAGTATATAGTAAAAGCAAAAGGAATTCCAATGTCTTTGGCACCTTTATCTTCAAATAGAAGATAGTGGCCAGCTTGGAAGTGGTATTCTTTTCTTTATTCTTCTCTACTAATATTTAAACATTGCTAATGCTCATACTTTAAAGGTTTTGGGTTTTTTTTTATAGGGGAGGGTTTTTTTTCCTCCACTAGATCAACTAACTGAAGATTGGAAAGGGAGCCTTCAGTGCTACTTGTATGTCAGCAAGTGGTTTACTTTATTTCAGCAACTCTTATCCAATCCACGTGGAGCTCAAATATATCATATCTATGATATGCATATACATTAGAAGGGTCCTTTAGATTTTCTGCATCATAGCATGTATTGCTAAAATCCAGCCACATGAAAGCTACATTGTCTTCAGATTATCATTATAGTACCTCCTCCTTAAAACAGAATGCATGCTTGTCATTTGCTGCTTTATGAAAAATGGATATTAGTAGGAAATTTCATTCAACAAGCCATATTGCACCCTCTTGTTCAGAAGCATAGAGCATTTCCTGAACATTTTATTTGCACCACAGCCTAGAGGGAGCTGGAGAGGTGGCAGGGTAGAGAATGATAAAATATGGAAACACTTATAAGTTGTTATAAACAAATTTTGAGAGAAAAGAAGCCAGGAAATGACCCAGATCATCTGCATAGAAAAACAGTATTATTATTTAGTTATCAATCTGGCCCCAATTATTTTCATTTGAAAGGGCATAGCACTATAAAATCTTAGTAGCAGAGTTTCACTTAGTCAACATTTTTTGATCAAATTGAACTCTTACCCTTCCAGAAATTCATTTGTTCTTGAATCAGATAAAAAGAAAAAAAGCCACCGAGCTACATAAAGAATTTTAATAATTAACCTTCTAATCTGCATCTCTGTGTTTCACCTGGATTGCAACTCTCCCCAATAAACCAAGAAACTGTTTTTGCTTAAACACACAACCTTAACTAGTAATGAAAATACGTAAATTATAACAAAGGAAAAGAAATAAAAGTATGCAATTAACTTTTCTCTCTTCTTCTAAATATTCAGTGTGTTTTATTATTCCCTTGATCAAAGCATCTAGTCTTATTCACTGCAGGACTTGATGTTAATGTTACTCAATAGATTAGCTATTACAGTTTTATAAGGGCAATCCAATTAGAAAGTCACTTCCAGTCTATGAAAGGTGAACATATCAATTCCACAGGCATTGTGGAGTCTGCTCACAGAACATAAGATGTTAGCATGTCACTGGGGCAGCAAGGCATGCCCTTATTTATTCACAGAACATACAATGTTACATAAATAAACCTTGCAATTCAATCACATTAATGAAGTAGTAATGGGGATGGGGAATATTATTTGGACAACTGACAATACAATCATATTGTATACATTATTGCTATTATGCTTTTTCTTGGAATCTCACATTTTTCACTATCTTAAATTCCACAAACAGAAATGACGGATTTCTTTCCTTATTGACATTTGCAGTAAATTTATTTTATAATATTGCACCAAGTATACACTCCGGCACTGCCACTGAGATTATTGAAATGATAGTCCTGCTAGATAATCTATCAATCCAAACTGCAGAACTTGCACCGATCTCATCTATATTAAAATTGCCTTCACAGTAAGAAAGCTATAATTCTTCTTTCTTCTTTCACAACTTTGCATTCTTTTTTTTGAGTTTAATAAATAATTGCTATTCACTGATCAAAAACAAATTCAAATGTACTCCACATATAATCATTGATCACTAGCTTTAATGTAGGAATACATATCAATTTATGTTTCAAACTAAAGCTAACAACTATTTAAAACCATATCTATTCAGCCTGAAATCTTGCTATTTTTGAGCTAGAGACAATATTTCTTACACTCAGGTGAATTTTCAAAGGAGTTACTTGCATAAATGTGACATACTATTGCAGCAATTTTCAAAAGTCATTTATGTGCGTAAAGTGCACTTATACAAGTAAATCCTGTGGAAAATTCAATGGAATATATTGTAGCAATTTTCAAACGCCCATTCACAGGTAATGTGTATTTACACATGTAAAACCTATTTTTAAGTATGTAAATGCTTTTAGAAATCAGGTCATTAGAATGTGCCTTTGATCATTAGAAGTACAAATTAAAGGGGGAATCCAAGATGGCAGTTTCCTGCTAGATTCTGTGCTTTGCACAGAAAACAGTATTTTTCTGTGTGTCTTGGTTTATCGTGTTCTTCCCTTCTGGCTTTCCTTAGGGAAAGAGAAGGGATGCATTAATAAACTCGCTATAGCACCTCCAGATCTGCACTGGGCTGCTACTGTGATACTTGTGGCTTTGGAATTTGATGCCATCTCCTCACAGAGAATGTGATGGAAGGTGCTTCCCTGCTCCTTCAGACTATTGGCAATTGGGGTCACTGCACTTAATTGGGAGACCAGTCCATTCAAGATAGTGACTAAGGGTTCCCTTCATACGTTGCTGTTCCTAAGTTTCCCTTTTCTTCCCAGATCTGAGATCTGGGCCTGCTTTTGCTTTAGTTATTCAGGCTCTTTCTACACATAGTAGTAGTAGTAGTAGTAGTAGTAGTTACCTTTAATGCCATCTGGGCTGCCATCTCTACACTGGAATCATCTGTGACAGTCCAGCTTGTGATTTGGGTTGCTTTTTCCTCTTAATTTTTTAATCAGGCCCAGGATCTTGAAAAAATCCAAATGCAATAAACTGGAAAATTTGTGAATTTAGATCACAGCCTTGCAGTCATCAAATGCTGTATTTATTAAAGATAATCTCAGTATGCATGCAAAGATATAACTAATAATAATTCAAGCAAGATATAACAACTTGAAAACCTAAGGAGATAATGAGAAAGTAACTTCTAAATAATTTTAATTTTTTAGTGAAAATGAATTTAAATTTTCTAGTGAAAATGTTTCATCCATCCACCAGTATCTACACCAAACCAATGAGAAAACATGTTGGGATTCAAATTGAGGAAAAAGCAGAAGGCAAATTGTTCCTGGACAGTTTAGACCTCATATAGTCAAATCAATACATGAGGAGACAGTGAAGTGATCAGAAGAAAGTAACTCAAATAAATTTTACTTCATCAAAAGTTTCCAACAAATCTCACCCACTGTGTTATCAAATCCCCAGATAACTGTATCCTTATTGATTTTTTATAAAATTTTATTTCATTGTTTAATTATTTTCATTTCTTGGTGCTATCTCAGTGTTAAGGAGAAAATACCTCAGAGACCTCAGGTGACCCAAAAGGAATACTCATCTAAGATAATCAAATCATAGATTAAAAGAAACCTTGTTTTTTTCTGAATATTCTATATTTAACCACTTGTATACTGCATAATTTGTTCAAAGACAACCAAGTGGTTCACAAAATTTTACATACATTATTTCCAGAGAACTCCAAAATAATACAAACTATGGAATTAATATAACAAAATACATCAATAAAAATAATAATAATAATAACTAATAACAGGTTACTGCTTCTCCCCACAATTATAATTATTTTTCAGTGGAATTGACTGTTTCCTGAGGGTACACAAAAGAATTTGTTTCTGGGACTGTCTCACTTAACATTTCTTCCCTCTCTCTTGTCCCAAGGAGTGTGTCCTTGCTATGGAGGGAAAGCTAACCTTCATGGCCCAGGCGGTGGTGCAATCTCCCAGTCTGTATGTGTGTGTGTCTGTGTATGAGGAGTTAACTTTCTTTGGTGATGCTGCACTGCAGGTATCAGACAGGACAGTGTTGGGTGTTCAAAATAATTTTACTGATGATACTTCAAAACTGAAATCAATGTCTAACCAATAAAATAACTACTACAACTGTGCTCTCACCGGGGTATTTAAAAATTGAACTCTTCTTTCTTCCTCTGTTTATACATCCTCAATAGCAGATACTGGGCTATGTCTTATCCTTCAGGGAGTAAGCTGATATGCAAAATCCCAATTTGGTAGGGAAATCCCTGTGTGTCTGTGGAGGATACCCTGAATCTCAAAATCGTACCTGAGGTCCCACAAGTCTGGTTCTTTCCCTAGCTTGTGTCCTATGTCCTGTGGCTGTGTCCCAAGAGTGAGATCCAGTTGTGGGTCTTCAAATATTCTGTCTCTTCGGCTCCTTGGACTCTTCCTAGTGTGCATTCTCCTTCCTCCTCCCCCCCTCTCCACCTTTCCTTCTCATCGGCTTTGTTATACTGATCAACTTGCTTTTTTGAGAATATAGTTCACATGTAACTTCCTTTCTATTTCCAATTGTTGTAATGTAAACCGATATGATGTGAAAATGAATATCGGTATATAAAAACTATTAAATATTAAATACATAAATAAATGTCTCTTGAGAAGAGGTCTGTACTAAAAAATAGGCTAATATAGCCTATCTTCAACCATGAGGAGGGGTGGAAATAAACCTCTTCACAAACCCCCAGAAGGTGCAAAAACACTTTTACAGGCCAAAACTATCTTCAGGTGAGGAGTCAATGCTGCACTTCCACTTAAGGAGAAATGGCACACAGGTTTTCTCACCGCCCCCCCCAATCACTGGACTCAGGCTTGTCCCTCTCCAAACTGGACCAGGGTATCACTCCAGCAAAAATCTGAAAAATGAACCAAAAATATAAAGTTTCTCCTGCAATTAGAGGTAGACCCTGCCAGGCAAGAAATGCACTGAGAAATCCACTCAAAGAAATCATTCAGCTCCCTAAAACTGCTCCTTACTCTTCAGAAGTCAACTCAAAATGACTACACTAATCCACTAGCACACCAAATGAACTAAGAAGCTACCATTCACAGCCAGCCTCAAGAGGAAGTACTGTAATGGAATGGGTTTTCCCATGAAGTTGGAAATACCTAGGGGAAGGATCTAGGGCCATCTAGAGACCTGGGGGTTTCTATATTAATCCTGTGTAAAACCAACCTGGAGAAGGGATACTACATGTGATAATACCTCAAAAAATGTTTAAAACATTACATGCATTAGTATATATGTGCATATATCTACTCGTATTCTGTATTTTATAAAATTAAAAAAACATGCATTTTCATTTTCATGTGCACATGCATGTGGTTGAAAAAGGGCAGTTTAGAGGCATTTCTGGGTGGGGCCAAAACATTCATGTAAGTTGCTATTTTAAGGACCAACAAAACAGGAGGGTAGGTCCTCTACAGTTGTTACCATGTTTTAAAGAAAAGGAACCGATGATATCCAATAAAAGAGAGAAAAATATTAAAGAAATAGTGGCCCCATCAGCATTACCGATTAACAAAATGATAGACAAGAGACCCCCAGGACACCGACCTTGTGGTAGCTGCTCTGTTTGTTCAGTTAATATGAAAGTCAAGAGTTTGTTAATTCCAGGAACGAATAGAGAATTCAAGTTAAGATCATTCACCAATTGTAAAACCAAAGGCGTAGTTTATCTAGTCGTTTGCACTTGCAACAAAGCTTATGACAACCATAAGACAAACCATAAGACAATTTAACAAACGAATCATAGAACATAAGAGTATTATTAAAAGAAGAATAGAATCCAAACCACTGGTCCAACACACAATACAGATGCACAATAATTTTAATGGCTATAAATTCTGTGTACTCCAACAAATGGTTCCACACTGGTGTGGTGGCAATATAGAAAATCTTTTACTACAATTAGAACATAAATTCATTTTTTATTTTAAAACAATGAAACCTAATGGTTTAAATTTTGAGGTAGATTATTCTGTTTTCTTATAATTTTAAATCTTACACATACATTTATTTTATATGATTTTACCTGTATATTGAATTAATTTTACTTATGATTCTTATCATCTATAGTTTTTATGTGTTCACAATTTTTTATAAATAATTTTTATCATTTTTAATTTATTTGATTACAATTGTCTGTGTGGTCTTATTTTTATGTGCTATCAATGGTCTGATTTTTTAACTTTTATTTTTATTTTTATCAGTAGATCAATATTCCCCAACATTTAGCAATCATGCTAGCAGATCGATGTTGCCCAACATTTCAACAATCAGTTCAGGACCTCCTGAATTGTTTAGGTTTTGCTAATATCGTGCCTACGCTGTTATGAGAGTCTCAGTTTAGTGGACCCTTGGGCCGACCTGCAGGAGACTGGGAAAAGATGGTCAATGTCTCTAGTATATGGCAGGCCGGGAGGCAGATGTTCAGGCTGGAAGTAGAGGTGCTCTTCACCCTGGAAGCTGGTACTCCCCGGGGAGGAGCCCATAGGAGCCCAACTGCTGGGACTTAGGCGGCTTCACCCTTGGAAGCCGAAACCCCCCCCCCCAGGAGGAGCCCATAGGGGCCTGGCTGTTGGGACTTAGGTGGTAGTGGATCAGGACTGAGAACTGGAACCAGACTAGGACAGTAGGTCAGTACTGTAACAGGGCTCAGGTTCTGGAACCAGGCAGGAACTGTAGCAGGCAAGCAGGAATCAAGCAGGTACTGTATCAGGCAAGCAGGAACGGAGCGAATAGCAAGGCAGGTCGCTCCGGGGCACAGCGCAACAGGGATCCGGTAGGTAAGCCCATTGCAAGGCAAAGACTGGGTGGCCGCGGCTGGCTTATCTGATGTCAGGAATTGGGTGGAGTCACCACTGGCTGGAAATGTACTAGAAAAGCACCCAAGTGGTGCGCGGGCGCGCCTTGAGACAGGGTGTCCATGGAAGGTTTCCCGGTGGTGTGGCCCTCGCAGGGATGCTGCCGAACAGGCCAGAAACTAGGCCAACAAAAGCGGGAACATGTCCAGGAACACGGAGGTAAGGGTCTGGTTGCGGCGCTCACTGCCAGAACCGCAACAGTACCTCCCCTCTTCCGCCCCCTCTTAGCCAGTCTGGGTTTACTTGGGTGGTCCAGATGGAACTGCCATAATAAGTCTTTGTCAAGGATGTTACGGGCCGGTTCCCAAGAATTATCCTCGGGTCCGCAACCCTCCCAGGCAAGCAGGTACTCCCATCAGCGTTGGTGAAATCGGACATCCAAGACCTCACGTACTTGATACGTGACCTCGTCCGGTACTGAAGGATCCGATGGTTCAGGAGCCCGGGAGTGGTATCTGGATAAAACAAGAGGTTTCAGCAATGACACATGGAACACATCATGTATTCGCATGGAGGAGGGTAGGCGTAGTCGGTACGAGACTGCTCCCACTCGTTCGGCAACTTGGAAAGGCCCACAGAAACTTGGAGCTAGTCTTTGAGACGGAATACATAGCTGTAGATTTTTGGTACTAAGCCAGACACGGTCTCCTGGGAGGAAGATAGGTGCTGGCTGACAATGGCTATCCGCCCATTTCTTGGCGGACTGGGTGGCTTTACGGATCTTTCCCTGGAAAGACGTCCACAAGGAAAGAAGATGGTGGGCTGAAAGTTGCACTGCTAGGAGTGCACTAGGTTCAGGTGAAGGCAAGGGTGGTCGAAGTTGCTTCCCATAGACGACCAGGAAAGGCGAACTTCCAGTAGCAGCATGCGTGTGATTATTATATGAGAACTCCGCCCACGGGAGTAGCTTGGCCCAATTATCTTGGCGTTTGTTCACGAAGGAACGGAGAAAAGTCTTCAAGGTTCGGTTAGTTCATTCCGTTTGCCCATTACTTTGAGGATGGAACGCAGACGAAAGACTAATTTGCACACTGAAGCATTTGCAAAGTGCCTTCCAATAACGAGCAGTAAACTGAGGTCATCGATTGGAGACTATGTCCTGCGGGAGACCGTGAAGTCTAAAGATATGCTGGGCGAAAAGGTTAGCTAGGTCAGGTGCAGAAGGCAACTTTGGCAGGGGGACAAAGTGTGCCATCTTGGAGAATCAGTCTATGGTTACCCAGACGACCGAATTACCTCCTGAGACAGGGAGGTCCACGACAAATTCGGTGGAGATGTGTGTCCAAGGCTCCACCGGGATGGGCAATGGTTGCAACAGGCCCCTGGGCTTCCCGATGAGCGGCTTTTGCATGGGGCAAGTCAGGCACGAGCTCACAAAAGCTTGGACGACCTGCCTCACCGTCGGCCACTAGTAGAATCTGTTCAACAAGTCTAAGATCCCTTTACAGCCAGCATGGCCCCCTGTGAGGGAGTCATGGGCCCAAGTGAGAACTGCTCTCTGGGAGTGACGTGGAGCAACGGTCTTCCCTTGGGAGGACACCAAGGTTGTTTCTAGACTGACTTTCACAGGATCCAAAATAAACTGAGGCATGTCAGGGGTCTCTTCGACCTCAGAAGAGCGCGAGAGCGCATCGGCTCGAACATTCTTAGAGCCAGGTCGATAGCGTAAGGTAAAGTTGAACCGGTCAAAAAACAGCGACCACCGGGCTTGCCTTGGGTTCAGGCGTTGGGCTTGCTTCAAGAATGCTAGGTTTTTGTGATCAGTGTAAATCGTAACCGGATGGTTGGCTCCTTCCAACCACTGTCTCCATTCCTCCAGGGCAAGTTTCACGGCTAGCAACTCTTTATCTCCAAGACAGTAGTTGCTCTCTGCCAGAGAGAATTTCTTCGAGAAATATGAACAGGGTAGCAATTGTCCAGAATCTGAGTACTGGCTCAGCACGGCCCCCACGGCCACATTGGAGGCATCAACTTCCACTACAAAGGGCCGGCTGGGATCCGGATGATGAAGGCAGGTATATAACAAGAAGGCTTCCTTAAGGGCCTCAAAAGCATGGCAGGTGGGAACAGGCCAATCCACTGCATTGGCCCCCTTTCGGGTGAGAGAAGTCAACGGGGCCACGATGCGGGAGTCGTTAGGAATAAAGTGACGGTAGAAATTGGAAAAGCCGAGGAAGCGTTGCAGCACTTTAAGGCCTTAGGTCGGGGCCAATTCTTAATTGCTGCCACTTTCTCAGGATCCATTTGAAAGCCTGTTGCTGAGACTATGTAGCCCAGGAACGGCAGGGACATCTTCTCAAAACTGCATTTTTCCAATTTTGCGTACAGACCATGCTTCCTAAGTATTTGGAGCACTTGACGGACATGCTGACGGTGTGAAGGCAGGTCATGGGAGTAGATTAACACATCATCGAGGTAAACGATTACGCAGTTGTTCAGAAGGTCCCGCAACACCTCATTCATAAGGTGCTGGAACACCGCCGGGGCATTACATAAACCAAAAGGCATCACGAGATACTCGAAATGCCCGTCTCTGGTATTAAATGTGGTCTTCCACTCGTCTCCGGGACGGATTCTGACTAAGTTGTACGTTCCTCATAAGTCCAACTTTGTGAGGAAACAGTGGCGAGCATTTCAGAGAGTAGTGCTAGCCCAAACAGGATCAGCACTCTGTCAGCAACAGCAACTTCCGCCTCCTCCTCCACTTCAGTACACCAAAGGCATGTTTCCCATAAAGAATCATCTAATCTGCTATGGGCTAGAGAGAAAGCAGCTGGAATGAGTGACTCTCAGCCCATGCAAGCAAGGGAGACACCAGCATAACTGTCAGTGACACTATATCTCTCAGAGTCCACAGAGGACATGCAAACAGATCCGCTGGCATATTGGGCATACAAGTCCACTGTCTGGCCACATCTAGCCAAAGTGGCTCAGCGATATCTGTCATGTCCACCGACCAGTGTGCCCAGTGAACATGTATTTTCAATGACATTGGATATCATGAGCTCTCACACTCAAGGCTGGCACCAGAGTTGATGGAAATGCTAGTGTTTTTGAAAATAAAACTGCATTTGCTTGGGATTCCAAATGTTCCCTGTGAATGGCAAGATGAATAAAAGAAATTGAAAGCCTTGCAGCAGCTCCAACTGCATTTTATGCTCCAGATAATATCAGCACATGTACCTGACCTGAAATGCTGTGCCTGTCCGTCCACTGTTTAGGCTGTACATCCCTACAAGGGCCTGACCTGAAACACCGTGCCTGTCCGTCCAGACTGTAAGTCCCTACAAGGGTCTGACCTCAAATGCTGTGCCTCTCCGTCCACTGACCAGGTTGTACATCCCTACAAGAGCATGACCTCAAATGCTGTACCTGTCTTTTAGTTCTAGTATTTCTAATTTCAGTTTCATGTATTTGTGCATCACTTCTTTCCAGAATATTCATTTCCTGTTTTGCAACATTTGGAATGTCAGAACATAAAAATCTGACTTAAGGTATTTGGAGCATGCATATTTCATATGCTCAATAGTTTTCATGACATTTATAATATGGGCCATGTTCCTGAAATCTTTCTTAGGTGCCACCAGTAATGTTTCTAATACTATAGAAAACTGGTGTCCCTACGAGGGCTTGACCTCTATCCTCGAATGCTGTGCCTGTCCATCCAGACCTTACATCCCTACAATTGCTTGACCTCTAACGCTGAGCCTGTCCATCCACATTTGAAATGTAAGAACATAAAAAGCTGACTTAAGATGTTTGGAGCTTGCATATTTCATATGCTCAATAGTTTTCATGATCTTTATAATATGGGCCATGTTCCCAAAATCTTTCTTAGGTGCCAACAGTAATGTTTCTAGTACTATAGAAAACTGGTGTCCCTACAAGGGCTTGGCCTCTATCCTCGAATGCTGTGCCTGTCCATCCAGGCCTTATGTCCTACAAGGGCTTGACCTTGAATGCTGTGCCTGCCTGTCCAGGCTTTATGTCCCTACAAGGGCTTGACCTCTATCCTCAAATGCTGTGCCTGCCCATCCAGGCCCTACGTCTCTACAAGGGTTTGACCTCTATCCTTGAATGCTGTGCCTGCCTGTCCATCCAGGCTTTATGTCCCTACGAGGGCTTGACCTCTAATGCTGTGCCTGTCCGTCCAGGAGCCCTTTTCTGCTCAAAGGAAAGGGAACTCTCCTCAGGTGTAGCCAGCCTATCTCTTAGTACCTGTTGAATGATGTTGAACTGCTGTTCACATGGCACCCTCCTCCTCATCATCATGCTTTGAAGGCTCATGCTCCACTCTAGGGGCCAACCCATTCCTGGGAGCCCTTTCCTGCTCAAAGAAAAGGGAACTCTCCCCGGGGTAGCTGGCTAGCCTATCTCTTAGTACCTGTTGACCCATGTTGAACCGCTGTTCACATGGCACCCTCCTCCGCCTCAACCTTGAAAATTCTTGTTTGTATATCTGCAAACTCCACCAGATTTTAAAAGACCAGCGAGAGCTCACTAGACGCCAATGGAAACACCCCACTCTAGGGGCAAACCCATTCTAGGGAGCCCTTTCCTGCACAAAGGAAAGAAAGCTTTCTCCGGGGCCAGCCTGTCTTGCCCTATCAAAACCACAGGGACCTGACTACCTCAGCTCTGCCAGCCTGTCTTGCCCCTATCAAAACCACAAGGACCAGACTACTTCCGCTCTGCCAGCCTGTCTTGCCTCTATCAGCTTTCTGCCACTCTGCCTTGCTGCCATACACCCGATGACTCACTCAACTCCTTGTGGTGTTCTTGCCACTATCATGGTTCCTCAGTGTGTTAGTGCTAGTCTTTCTGCTTGTTCTGTTTCCCCTTCATTGTGCTGTAAGATGTTGATGCCACTTGTCGTGCCACTTTGCCTGTCGTGCTGCCTTTGAGGGTTCATGCATTTGTTATCAGTACTCTCTTTTGAAGCTGTGGTGTGTTTTTGAAACTCTCGCTGCTGCTTTGCACCTCTGTTAAAGCATTCTTGCCACTCCTGGTACCCCTTTGCCACTTTAAAGTACCTTAGACTATTCATGCCACTTTGGTGCCACTTTGCCACAGTCTAAGTACTAGGGATGTGAATCGTTTTAGGACGATTAAAATTATCGTCCGATAATTTTAATATCGTCTTAAACCGTTATGGAACACAATACAATACAGATTCTAACGATTTATCGTTATAAATCGTTAGAATCGTGAGCCGGCACACTAAAACCCCCTAAAACCCACCCCCGACCCTTTAAATTAAATCCCCCACCCTCCCGAACCCCCCCCAAATAACTTAAATAACCTGCGGGTCCAGCGGCGGTCCGGAACGGCAGCGGTCCGGAACGGGCTCCTGCTCTGAATCTTGTCGTCTTCAGCCGGCGCCATTTTCCAAAATGGCGCCGAAAAATGGCGGCGGCCATAGACGAAAAAGATTGGACGGCAGGAGGTCCTTCCGGACCCCCGCTGGACTTTTGGCAAGTCTCGTGGGGGTCAGGAGGCCCCCCACAAGCTGGCCAAAAGTTCCTGGAGGTCCAGCGGGGGTCAGGAAGCGATTTCCCGCCGCGAATCGTTTCCGTACGGAAAATGGCGCCGGCAGGAGATCGACTGCAGGAGGTCGTTCAGCGAGGCGCCGGAACCCTCGCTGAATGACCTCCTGCAGTCGATCTCCTGCCGGCGCCATTTTCCGTACAAAAACGATTCGCGGCGGGAAATCGCTCCCTGACCCCCGCTGGACCTCCAGGAACTTTTGGCCAGCTTGTGGGGGGCCTCCTGACCCCCACGAGACTTGCCAAAAGTCCAGCAGGGGTCCGGAAGGACCTCCTGCCGTCCAATCTTTTTCGTCTATGGCCGCCGCCATTTTTCGGCGCCATTTTGGAAAATGGCGCCGGCTGAAGACGACAAGATTCAGAGCAGGAGCCCGTTCCGGACCGCTGCCGTTCCGGACCGCCGCTGGACCCGCAGGTTATTTAAGTTATTTGGGAGGGTGGGGGATTTAATTTAAAGGGTCGGGGGTGGGTTTTAGGGGGTTTTAATGTGCCGGTTTTTCGATTTTTCGATTTTTTAACGATTTTTAACGATTTTTTCACGATATTTTACCCCCCCAAACGGCAACAATACGATTCCCTCCCCCTCCCAGCCGAAATCGATCGTTAAGACGATCGAGGACACGATTCACATCCCTACTAAGTACCTTGGAGCTCTTTTCTCCTTCTGATGATTGCTCCCCAGAAGTTTCATCAGAATTGATAAGTAAACTCCAATTATGCAGCCAAAAATAGTCTGCAAATACTTCCCCCATTGACTTGAATGGGAAATTGGAAAATGAATAAAACTAATCAATGAACTGGTTTTCCCCCTATCAAATGAATGCAACAAATTTGTGTCCCAGCGAAATGAAAACTGAATCAAAACAAATGTTTTCCTTTGCACATCCCTAACATATACATTCTTGCCATCTACCAAATCTCATTGTGTACATAGTGTAATGGCAGATAAAGGGGTTGTCCTTTATCTGCCATTACACTATTTACCAGAACATTGGGCCAGGGCTCCAACATTCCACTAACTATGCAAAGCAGTCTCTAAAGTACTTAGCCTATACTGCTTAATGCTTGCAGAGAGAGATATATGATGCTGGCACTGAAATTAGTTTTTATCTGTGGCCACCAATAATGCTAGAAAACCATGTAGTACTGTCAAGTGCTTGTCTGCTGCATGCAGACTAAGGCAAGCTGCCAAGATTAGCTCTTGTAGGAGGCTGAGTGTCTGAACAGTTGTGGATTGGGAATTTATAGATAATGTGGAAGCAAACCTTGGAAGAGGAAGTGTGTGGGCGTGTAAAAGACTGCCAAGGAATTATATTATCTGTGAATTTATCTTTCTATTTATTTATGTATTTATTTATTATATATTTTTTAAGTTCTTATTAATCACTTTCCCGGATCTACAAAGGACCATACAAAGCAGAAAATCATAAAACAAAACAAATCAAATTATAAATTATATATAAACAACTTCTAGTCAACATCAGTTTAGAGACCTTAACCAAATAAAAATGGAATTACAATTACAATCCAATTACATGAATAAACCGCTACCTATAGCTAAATTGTTGGAAACAGCGACTGGAAAACAAACCTTCAGTTTTCTATAGCACTACAGATGATATTGAGTAGAAAGTTTTCAGTTTCTTTTAAAAAGAAAGTAGTTCGGCTTGTGCTGGACATCTACAGGCAATACATTCCAAACACTGGAACTGCACTGGAAAAAATTCTAGCTCAAATTCATGCTAATCGAATTTCCTTAAAACCAAGAACTTTGGTTTGATCTTAACTTCCAATTAGGGACATACCATCTTAGCTTATTATACAGATCTCATACATGCATGGTCCTTTCTTTGCCCTTTGCAGGTGCTGTCTAATGCTGTACCTTTTTTATAGGCTAAGTCATACAAGCATTGGATAGCAGCAAACAGGGAGAGTTTTAAAACTATAAGGGAAAGCACACATGATTGGTAGATGTATAGATCCAGACAGCAAGAATGGCAAGTGGTAGAACTGACCTTGTGTCCCATCTGATCAGGAGGTATCTTGCTGGCTCATACCTGCCAGTGTCACTTCACTGATGGTGCTGAGTTCACAAGAACATAAGAAATTCCATCCTGGGTCAGACCAAAGCTCCATCAGTCCTGCCTCCAGTGGTTTCCATTCAGGTCATAAGTACTCAGCAGGATCCCAAATAATAGATCCAAACCGTATTGCTCATAACCAGAGATAATCAATGATTTTTTAATTCTTCATGGCTAATAATCATTTATGAACTTTTCCTTCAGGAACTGGTCTAAACCTTTTTAAATCAAGCCTTTCTAACTGCTTTCACACATCCTCTGGCAACAAATTCTATAGTTTAATTGTGAGCTGAATGAAAATATATTTTCTCTGATTTGTTTTTAACAGTGCTACCTACTGGCTTCATGTATTGTCCCCTAGTTCTGGTTCTATTTGAAATAGTAAGTAACAGTTCCCTGTTTACACATCTAACTCAGTGAAGATTATATATAGACCTCTAACATATAACCTCATATCTGTCTCTTATTCATGCTGAAGATCCCTGACCTATTTTTCCTCATAGTGAAGCCATTCCATCCCCTTTATAATTTTGGTCGCCCTTCTCCTTTACTTTCCTAGTTTACTATATCTTTTTAAAGATGGGGTGACCTAACTGCAGACAATATTCAAGACACAGTTGCATCATATCCTCCCTCAGCCATCTCCAAGTTGAACAGCCCTAATTTCTACATTTGCGTGATGGATAGATACAGAGGCATTATGAAATCCTTTGTTTTATTTCCAAAGATTTTCTAATAATAACTAACATTCTATCTGCTCTTTTGACTGCTTCCTCCCTGCATTGGGGATTTCAAAAAATTGTTCACAATGATTGCAAGGTCCTTTTCCTGGGTGTTGATGCCCAATAAGGAATCCAGCGTCATGTTTATATAGTTTGAATTATTATTCCCTATATATAGCACTCTAAATTTCAAGCCCCCAGGTATAATACCAGCATGTATGTTTATATTGGCTAAGCCCCCAAGGCAGTCCTGTGTACATGCAGGTGCCAAGACCCTCAGGTAACTCCCAGTGTAGACTCCAGGAGATTAGCCTCAAGGTTAGATCCCCCATGCAGAATGCCAGTGTGCATGGTCCTAGCCCAGAACAATCACCATAAGCTTGGAATAGACTTCCTGGGCTGGTGTGTCACACTCCCTCTCTTGCCTTATTTAAATCCCATCTATAAACCATCTCTTTGAGGTTGCTTTTAAATCTTAACCCTTGATTATCCCACTTACAGCCTCCTTAATTTTTAACCATTATCTTAATAAATGAAATTCCTCATGGTTTATTTTGCCCTGTATGTTTGTCTTGATTAGATTGTAAGTTCTAAAGAGAAGGGACTGTCTCTTATATGTTTTTGTATAGTGCAGCTTATGCTGAGTAGTGCTATAGAAGTGTTACTTTCATAGTAGAATGAGGAGATAGTTGAATGGACTCATAATAATGCTATAATAGCTGCATTCTATTGTATGATGTTTAGGGAACTTGATAGCTTCTATTGAACATTGCATGTGTTTGTACATAACAAAGTTGGTAATATGTACCCTCCCTGATGGGAATGGGAATCAATGAGGCCCCCTATTCAGGAAAACAGTTTGTTAACTTTGTTTCTGGGTATGTTCCTGTGGGTATTTGAGAACATTTGAGGCAACAGAGGGCAATTGATTGACCATGCAGCCTAACACAGTATGCATTCTTCCTTAGAACAAATGTTTGCTGCTAAGGATTGATGTGGGAAGGATGACACCCTTAACCTTAACCATAGTTCACACCTCCTGGTGGTTAGTTGGCACTGGGATCCTCAATGAAACTCTGAAAGAGGAGTGAGTAAGGAGCTACGTAGCATGCAAAAGAAAAACACACACACATAGTTTCCAAAATGTAACTTTTTGTATTAAACATGTAACAAAATGTAATATATATCTACCTTATAAATGGGCTCTGACCGACGGCCCGCAAATGCGCAGTAGAGAGCAGCTCTACTGCGCATGTGCGGGTGAGCACGTCGGTCAGAGCCGTGCGTGCCCGAAAAAAAAAAATGGCGGTGGGGCCGCAGGAGCGGCGGCGAAGGTGAAAAGCTGGAGCGGCGGCGGCCGCGAAGCAGGAGTGGGAGGAGCAGTAGCGAAGACGAGCGGGAGGAGAAGCAGCGGCGCAGCGAGCGCGGGAGTGACAGCCCCCCCCCCCCCCGAGATCTGCCGGCAGGAGCGGGAGGAAAAGTAGCGGCGCCGCGTGCGCGGGAGGGACACACCCCCCCCAAGATCTGCCGGTTGTGGATGATCAGAGAGGGGAGGGGATTGAGAGAGGGGGAGTGACTGAGGAGAGGGAGGGGAAGGTGAGAGAGAGGGAGGGAGGTGAGAGGGAGGGAGGTGAGAGAGAGAGAGGGAGGTGAAAGAGAGGGGGAGGGAGGTGTGAGAGAGGGAGGGAAGGTGAGAGAGAGGGAGGTGTGAGAGAGAGGGGGAGGGAGGTGTGAGAGAGGGAGGTAAGAGAGAGGGGGAGAGAGGTGAGAGAGAGGGGGAGGGAGGTTGTGAGAGAGAGAGAGGGGGAGGGGTGAGAGAGAGAGGGAGGGAAGGTGAGAGAGAGAGGGAGGTGTGTGAGAGAGGGGGAGGGAGGTGAGAGAGAGGGGAGGGGTGGAGAGGGGGTGAGAGAGAGGGGGGAGGGGGTGAGAGAGAGAGGGGGAGGGGGGTGAGAGGGAGGGAGGGTGAGAGGGAGGGGGAGGGTGAGAGGGAGGGGGAGGGGGAAGGTGAGAGAGAGGGAGGTGAGAGGGAGGGAAGGGGAGAGGGAGGGGGAAGTTGAGAGGGAGGGGGGAGAGAGTGAAGGAGGAGGGAGAGGGAGGGGGAGGGAGTGGGAAGGAAATGGACCTAGCCCGTTGTTACGGGCTTAACGGCTAGTATATATATATATATATATATATATATATATATATATAAAACAATTCTTTTGCAACTGAGTCAGGAAAAGAAGCACTAGGAGAAAATTATTCATAAGCAAAATGTACTCCATGGACCTGAGGAGGAGAGATCCTGGTGGGCTTAGGGGAGAGAGTGCTCAGGTAGCTGGTGCAGGGCTTCCAGTTCATCAGCAATTATTAGCCTCTCCTGAATGGCAACCATGCATGCTTCCTGCCAGCTCCCCCCTCCCCCCCTCCCCAAAGTCAGTACAGCCATTCCAGAGCTGCACCCATAACTCAATGACAGCTGGCTACAGAGTGCCGGTACCAACCTGTAGCACAGCACGCTGGCCTTCATCCACAAAAAGACTTTAATCCTCAGGTTCTGGAGCAAAAGTGGAGATGGCCCTATATGAAGGGGCAACATAAAGGGGTGCCAGCTGTGATCTAGCTGTTGGCTCCTGCAGCGGTTGGACCAGGGCATCCTGAAGAGGCCATAGTCTAGCTTCTATGGGGGGACTGAATGAAGTCTAGCTGCTGTAGTACCGGGGCAGCAACTTGCACCAGTAGGAGGAATCTGGTCTTCTTCCCCTCTTCCTCTTCCTCCTCTTCCAAGATGCTGGTATCTATGAAAAGAGAAAGGTAAGTGGATTATGAGCAGATGTTGTGAAAGATAGTGTGGGCTGAGTATGGATTACATTTAGGGAAAGGCTTGTGGAAAAGGAATATGAAGTAAGCTATTCAGTAATTTTGGGTTGCAAGGCCTAAGCTAAGCAATACAAGAGCATGAGGCTTGTATTAGACAGGCATGAACACAGTGGAAGACCCACGTTGCATGGCCCTGTGGATGGCTGATTTTGGCTTAGGTTTCTCTTGGTCTGTGGTGCTGATAAGGCCACTTCATTAACAAAATGACCTTGTAGAAGTGTCGACATTGTGTTAAAATGGTGAAACTGTAGAGAGTCCCTGTAGAAAGCAAGAGTAAGCAATGAGTTGGAAAGAAGCTATAGTTTGAGCCATGTCTCTCTGAAAACCTAACAATTAGAATGACTTTGTGTTTTTGCCTTCAATCCCCATAATCCCAGCCTTTCGGTATGTTGTGAGTTCCCTAACTATAACTCAAGTGTAAGTCAGAGATGCAGGCTTGGGCAGTAGTGGAAAATCTAGATGATCAGTAGTGGCTATGCCCTGCAAGATGCATGTAAGTATACAATTGTGGAGTCTCTCAGATGTTACTTTAGTGTACTTATCTGGGGCCCGCTCTTGCCTGACATGCAGGTGCTGAAGCCAGTCCCCCTGAAAGTATTCGAGCTCACAGGTCTTCTTCAAGTCTTTAATCTGTTGAGATAGAGAAATAGGAAGATATGGAATTAGATCAGATATGGAACATACAAACTAACCTATATTCCTCATTTTCCTTTCAGGGTATCTACACTCTGATAACAGAATGACTTTACAAGTGTTTTAGGTATTTATGGCTGATGTTTGTTTCTTTCCTTTTTTTTGGAATTAATATAGCATTTTTTATTAGAGGTCTTCCCTTGAAGTGAATTCTATAAAACTACCACCCTTTTGTTTGCCATAGTAACATAATGACACTGTAGATGTTAATATTTTTATTATTATTATTTTTAGTTATATTCTGCATTTTAACACTTCAAAGCAGGTACCATAGATATTTCCCTATCCCCAGGTGGCTTACAATTTAAGGAGGAGATTTATTAAGCTATGATAGTTTATCATGGAAGAGCTAAATATTAGGGATGTGCATTTGTTTTGAATGAATGAGCAATCCGCAACGTATAGGTCCCTATTCGTTGCATTTGTGGGGTTCCGAAACGTATGGCAAACTCCCACAAATGCAATGTATCACTAATGAGTAAATCCCCCACCCTCCTAACCCCCCAAAGACTTTCCAAATGTCCCTGGTGGTCCAGCGGGGGTCCTGGAGCGATCTCTTGCACTCGGTCCGTCGGCTGCCAGTATTCAAAATGGCGCCAATAGCCTTTGCTCTTACTATGTCACAGGGGCTACCGGTGCCATTGGTTGGCCCCTGTCACATGGTAGGAGCCCAAGATGGTGCCAGCCGTCCATTGCTCCTACCATGTGACAGGGGCCGACCAATGGCAATGGTAGCCCCTGCGACATAGTAAGGGCAAAGGCTATTGGCACCATTTTGAATACCGGCAGCCGACGGCCCGAGTGCAGAAGAATGCTCCAGGACCCCCGCTGAGCCACCAGGGACTTTTGGCAAGTCTTGGGGGGGGGGGGGGTCAGGAGGGTGGGGGGGTTGTAGTTAATTAAATTTAAAGGGTTGGGATGGGTTTTGTTTTTTTTTACTTTAATGGAAAATGAATACCATGTGTAACTAATGGACGAATCGGGGTCCCCCGAAAACGGTTGTAATGGATTTGGGTCCTGACGAATATGAATACCAAATTGAATGTATCCATTCCTGCTGCACATCCCTACTAAATATTATGGATACCCATAATATTTCGCCCCTCCGTGACAAATTATCGCAGCATTACCATGACATAATTTTTTATCATGGCAAAAACACATAACACAAAAATCACTCTGTGATAAGGGTCCTTCCTGCACAATGGCAGCCCAGCTCGGCTTGGGAAAATTACCCCTGGGGTTGATGGTGATCCCCCCACCTCTATCCCCATTACCTACCAAGGCAGACCTGGTCCCCCTGAAATTGAAAAAAAATATGCCATATGCAGAGCAACAGCCCTTTCACTTTTTCCCCTTCAAAGCCAAAAATCCCCCAGGAAAGACCTCCACTCCCTGGCCCATACCTACCTACCCCCTTTCCAAATATTATAAATGTTTATATTGCTTCAGTTATATGTTTCATGTTTTGGGTTACTAAGCTGATCCTAGTTGTTTCATAATAGATTGCATTTTATGATAGATTATCCGTTCATTATATTCGATATGTTCCTTGTAAATCGCCTCCCCGGCGTTAGTTACCTCTGTTAAATGTGAACCGGAGTGATATGTATTGTATACAGGAACTTCCGGTATATAAAAACCATAAATAAATAAATAAATAAATAAATAAATAAAATCCCTGGTGTCTATTGTCCCCCATCTCTATCCCTAAGAAATATTACCCTGATGGTCTGGGCATGGCACAACGACTCCCACTCCCACCCCTGCCCCATAACCCACTGTTCCACAAAAAACATGTCTTCGATAGCCAGCTGGAGCCCCTGGTGTCTCCTAGCCCCAGGCCTGGTAAGCGCCATTTTTCAAAATGGCCTCAACCTAACATTGCACCTATCATGTGACAGGGTTAAGGTTCAGGGATCAAACCTAAACCATGTGATGTTTTTAAGTGAGTTACTTCTGATATAGTCAGGTGAACAAGATTTAAGTTTCAAGAAATTCAAGGAAATGTATTTTCTTTGGAATCTGGACAACAATATTTAAAAAAAAATCATACAATGAACTTTCTGAGACAAATAGTTGTTAGTTTCTATGTCCATATTCAAAAGCATTTAGCCTTGTGTCTCAGAAGCTGCACTATCAAATATATCCCCAGAGTTAGCCAGATACATTTATTTGGCTAACTTTGCTGTCCAGACTGTCTGAATATGGACCTCAAAGTGATTGCTATCATACATTTGCTCTATGAGTTTCCCTACAAACATTTTTTCTTTATTAACACAAAGGTAAGATTGCTGTTTCAGATGATGTTTTTTTGATATAGTTATATCATTCATTTATGTACATGCATTGAGCTAAATATTTATAAAATTGACGGTCCTACTTTAAGAGTTAGGAGGTCACTATTCAGCATGCCAGTGAGCAGAAAAGTAACTCAGGTAACTTCACCTGGATATTCAGTGGAACATACTTAGATAAATGTTCCACTGAATATACCCAGAAAAAGTTATTCTGGAAACTTTAGGGTAGGTATTCTTCCCACCAGACTTACCCAGCTAACTTCAACTGGGTAGTGCTAATATTGAGGCTTACTGGCTAAAATTGAACTATGCCCCCGGAATGATGAACTATGCCTCGCCCCGAAAATTGAACTATGCCTCGCCAGAATGATGGCTACTGCCTGGAGACAATACCCTTATTCAATAAACGTACACATGCTTACTGTGACTCCAACATCGTTCTAGCTTCAACAGCAAGAGGAAATGTGGAATAAAGGATCTGCACTCACAAAGGGGGGAGTAGCTGGCTTGTTACGGCGGTTACTACCCCAAACCAAATAAGCCTGTTACTTCAATTTCTATGCATATACAGCATAGTTCTCTGCTTCAACGGCAGGGGAGAAGAAAAAACTGATACTACACACATCCAGCAGAGCTCTCTGCTTCAACGGCAGGGGAGAAGAAAAAAGGGTTCGCACTCACAAAGCGGGGAGTAGCTGGCTTGTTACGGCGGTTACTACCCCAAACCAAATGTGCCTGATACTTCACTTTCGATGCATATCCAGCATGGCTCTCTGCTTCAACAGCATGGGAGAAGAATAAACTGATACTTCAAGCATATCCAGCATAGCTCCCTGCTTCAACGGCAGGGGAGAAGAAAAACAACCAATAAGGGCTGCATAACATAGTCTGAGTAAAACAAATAAGCATGGGTGTAGCTTGCTTATTGCGGCGGTTACTACCCCTACTACCCCTAACTTATCAAGCTAGATATTTCACTTGGATGCAGCTCCATCACTGCTTTCTACATTAATGGTGGGGGTGGAAGGGAAATAGAACCAAGAGCTAAGAGAAACAGATAAGTATGAGAGAAAAAAGTGTGTGAAGCTTGCTGGGCAGACTGGATGGGCCGTTTGGTCTTCTTCTGCCGTCATTTCTATGTTTCTATGTTTCTATGTTTCTATGTTTCTATGAATGCGTCCATCACTGCCTCTATATATGGCTACACTTTGTACAGATAATGAGTTACCAAGACAAATTTAGCAGAGGAGGGGGAGATATTAAAATTTCTGGCTTTCTATGGCTAAATCTAAAAGTTACCCAGGCAAACTCTTTGGATATTGTTTGGTTTTTTTTTTTAATTATCACTTTATTGTTTTTCAAATAATAACAAACAAGAGACCTTGATACACAGAATGCATAGCTTCATATATAACTTAAAAATAAATTCAACAATAATACAAAAGGCATGCTTACATATAATTGCTATTATTTAGTTCATAATCAAGAGAGAGAATAAAAAAGAAAAAAAATACCAGAAAAAAATTAGACATTATTCTACTCTGGCCTCTTCAAAACACTATGAGACAAATATAGCCAATATATTCCTATTTTGCAAGAAACTTTCCAACTATATAGGATCAAAAGAGATATATTTTCCCTTCTAACTTTATTATACCTTAAAAAGGAATTTAGTTAAAAAAAAAATCTTGCCCCTAAAGCAATCACTCTTTGCTTTTTTAAAAGGAAAATGTCCCTTTTTTGCTGTGTTTCAGGAAAAACATTGATCTTTTGTCCCAAGAATGACATATCCTTAAGAAAAAAAAGCAATCTCAATATTATCATTCCTGCATAAAGGTATCTAACAATGCAGCTCTATCCAATATTTTTGACAGCAATTGCTCTAAAAATCCCATAAGGTCTAAACTATCAGGTGCGTACTTGGCTTTATCCAGTACATCATTGGATGACACCAGTTTCTCACAATCAGGTAAACAAAAAATCCTTTGAAATAGAAGGAATAGATTCCTTAGGATTTTTTAAATGATCAAAAAATTTTTTCTTTAACATCTCAAAAGGAGCAATTAAAGAGCACCTTGGAAAATTTAAAAATCTTAAATTCAGACTTCTGGAAAAGTTACCCAAATTTTTCCATTTCTGATGCAATACCTGACTATCATTCATTATAGCCAGATTGCATTCATGCAGAGTGGAGCATCTAACTAGAATCTCAGCAATTTTCTCTCAATGCGCCTTAATTAATTGAGAATGCTCATTAATAGTAGCAGGATTCTCACTTAAAGAACCAAGCATGTAAACAAACCTTAAAGACAGAGACTTTTCTAAATTAGCAATAGCTGTCCACAATATGTCCAATGTAATTACTTCAGGCTTCAAGGCAAAGAATAATGAATTGCTTCTGACCCCTTGGGGGAAGGGGAATTCCCAGTCCCAGTTATAGAACTTTCCCTATCACAGATAGAAATGGGAGTGGACATTCTGGTCCTCTCATCTCGAGTCCCAGTACTTTGTGTATTCATTTATTCCCTGCATTCAGTGAACAGATCCATCCTTGTTCAGAAATGAGCTGGCAGATTAAATGAGGAGAGGTGAACTGAATCAGTGGAGAAAAAACCCTACCTACTAAAAAAAAAAAAAAAAGGGGGAGGGAATTCCAAATGCAGCACTTTTGTTTTTTCTTTCATTTTTTTGGAGGGGTGAGGGGGGATCAGCATTAGGAATCAGACGTGTATCTATCAAAGATGACATAGATGAAAAGTATGATGGCAGTTGATTAGAAGTTGAAGTGGAGAGATGAGAGAATAAAAGAAACCTTTGAGAGTCATTAGCAATGAGAAAGAAATGAAACACCCTAAGAAGTGCTTAGAGGATTCAGGAATTTAGTGTAGAAGGAGAAGAGCACTGGTCCCAAGGGTCTGAGGGGCTATGTCTTTATTGTGCTCTGTAAGGGCTTGATGTACCAGAGTTCGACATCAAGCCTGTTATTGGAATGAACGGGTCTTTATAGCGGATACGGCTGGTTGTGAAATTGTACACCTTTTTCTCTCTTTGTATTGTTTATGTGACTTTTAAAGTGTTAATAAAAATATTTCAGCCAAAATTAAATGAAAAACAAACAAAACTTTTGTTCTTTTAGTTTAATTGGCAATGAAACGTAATAACAATGCCATTGAAAAACGTTTCATTTCCATTGATTTTGGTTTATTGACATTGAGATCGCAAAGAAATGATTAAGCAATGTTTTTTTGGGTTTTTTTTACTTAGTCTCAGACAGCCTATAGCCAGCGAGGGATGGGGCAAGGAGACGAACTCCCTTTACAAGCAGTTTTACTGTCAGCCACTGCTTGGTTGCTATTCACTGTGTGCTGTGCACTGCAGTGTTCCTGGTAGAAGTAGCTAGCTACATGTTCTTACTTTCAGAGTGATTCAGTGTATTAGCAGGACTACGAGTAGACACAGAGAGTATGTTTAGGAAAGATACATTTGCTGAGATTTTATCTGTGTTTTCAGTGTTTGCTGTGCAATGACAGTGACAGCTTGTTCTCTTTCTGTCTAAAGGTGACAATTTATTGTGTAATGTACAGCAGAAGTAGACAAAGTCTAACTTAGTGAATATATTAGTCAGGAATGTGCTACTATTTCTGAAAAAAAAGTGACTGCCTATGTGTTTTTACTCTACCATGTATTATTTTTGGTGGTAAAAATCAATTCTTGTGCTTGGAGGAGGCTCTTGGCCCTGCGGGGGGAGGTTGCCCTGTGGCTTTTTTTTTTTTAAAGTGCTCTACTTATCCGGATATCTCTGAAGTTATCCAGGTAAGTAGCTAGTTATCTGACCACACACGGCTAGATAACTTTAGTCCTAACTAGCCATATTCAAACAAGGGCCAGTTAGGGTTAAAGTTATCCAGCTAAATGTAAACTGCTTAGACCCACTCCCATTTATAAGCGGTATATAAAATATTTTAAATAAATAAAATAATTAATTAAGTGGGAGGTTTCTCCCGCTGAATACAGGGGACAAATTATCTAACTTGGGGGGTTATTTTCCAACTCGCGTTATGGCCTTTTCGCATGCATTAAGGTGTTTTGCATGCGAAAAATGCCTTAACACATGCAAAAAGCACCATAGCGCATGGTGCAATGCTAATTTTTAAAAGGAGAGGAGTTGGGGGGCAGGATTTTTGAAAAAGTGGGCTGACTTCACAGAGCCATACCACACAGTTTTAACACCTAAAATAACTACACCTTTTTTATTGGTGTTAAGTGGTGTGATATGCCTATAATGCAAATTGTGATTTCAGCATTTTTAGGCTGGGGAAGGGCCCTGAGATGGAAGGGGGGGGGGGGGACAGAGAGAGAGAGAGAGGGACTCTGGGAGTGGCATCATAGTAAGCAGCTTTTTATGCTACTATAGGAGGCCCCCCCTAGTAACTCGAGGTGAGATATAGGAGTTAGGGGGCCATGTAGAGAGACATATGAACAGAACAGTACACTCTTGTAAAGATGTGCGTCCTTTGTAGTGAGGAAACTCACTCAAAGATGAGATTTGAACAATGTTCTCTCAACCTAGCTTGATGTTACCCAGGCAGAGAGTCCATCTCATTCTGCATATCAAAGTGACCCCTACCCCTACTACCTAAACCTCACCTCAAATTTTTAGGTGGGCTTCTTATAGAGATATAAATATCTAACTACTAGAGGGGCCTTATTGCTAGGTACTTGTGCTCTCTCTCTCTCTCTCTCTCTCTCACTCACTTATACCTATACAAAGCACTAAGATAGCACACATTGCAATAAATAGGCTATTATCATAAAACACCCCCTTCTTCATATCCCATTTGATGAATCTAGCCCTTAGCCAAGTAACTTGTCTATCTGGCTTATTGAATATGGACCTCACTATTCTTCTCCTCAGTTTCTGAAAAAGTGTTTTATTTGTTTTGTTAATGTGTAATGATTTAAAAAAAATCTCATTTATACTTATTTTTATAAGTACCTTGTCACCACTACTCTACCCCCTTGCAGGGCCCATTCCTTTGAAATCTCACTGAATTTTCAGAAGGTTTTACACATGTAAATGCCCTTCTGAAAAATGCTATAATATATGCTACTTTTATGGGTGTCTTTTGAAAATTCATTCCACTGTATTCAAAGGAGCTTCAGTGAGAATTAAGGGGCCAAACATTAAACAAGAGGTATGCACTAAGAAAGCAAGATATTGGTTTTCCTTTCCAAATCAGTCCTTAGCAACAACTAACATTTACACCAATGAAGAATGCATAGAGTGTAGGCTGCATGGACTATCATTTGGCTTTTGCTGATAGCTGATCTGCCATGTTTCACATGCTCTCCAACACCTATAGCTGCATGCCAGGAAACAGTTAACTGAAACTGTATTTCTCAATGTGGTACCTTATTGATTCCCTCTCCCACCAAGCAGAGTCTGCACAAATCATATGGCAGGGTACATTTCACCAAGGTTATTATTCACAAACAAATGCAACACAGTATTTAGTAAAAGCCAACAAGACCTTGAATCCTCACACATTTGAATGCATCTACAACAGCATAATTACAATCTTCCTCACTCTAAACTCATCTATACCCTTATTTCAGCATAGTATAAAGAAGGTGGACCCTTGAGTTGAGACGAGGTTGTTGCCACGACTGAGGGGAAGGCCCTCAGTGGTCCTCGTCATCGGGAGGCAGTTCTGAGAGAGAGAGCCCAACAGGACCTTCACCTATACCAGCCCACGTTCCCTGTAGGTTGAGCCCTTGGGTGCCAGGGCCGGCAGGACAGGCACAGGTCTCTCATATGGCAGGCAGAAGACAGGTCGGATGTGCCAAGTGTCGAGGCAGGCAGCAGGCTACAGAAGACTGAGGCCAGGCCAAGGTCTGGGCAGGCAGTGGATGAGCAGGAACGATGGACCAAGCTGAAGATCAGGGCAGGCAGCAGACAAGCAGGAATGATTGACCAGGCTGAAGATCAGGGCAGGCAGGAAATAAGCAGGAACGGTGACATGAGCAATCCAAGGGAGCAGGAATAATGAGGAGCTGGAACAGGACTAGGGCAAGAGCAGGAGCAGGATCTTCAGCAGAAGAGCCACATAAACGCGGGGTTATGATACAGACAATATGCACTCACTAGGAGCTGGATCTGTTGCCGAGGCAAAGAAGAAGTGGCAAGGCAGGATATATATACCTGCCTTGCCTGAGTTCATCATCCTGGGCTGCGGGGAACTTTCCCACCATTGGCCCTTTAAATTGAATCCATATGTGCGTACCTCGTACCTATGGAGTCCAGGGATGCAGCGGTGTCAGCAGCGTCAGGGCATTGTGAGCAGGTTGGAATGGCAGCAAACTGCGCCAGGACAAGGCAGCGGTGGAGGGCCGCTGGAGAGGGCATCCATCCCACACAGGTGAGGAGACCCAGCCCAACTACCCGAGGACTGGGGTGCCTAACAGTAACCCCCCCTTCTAGGCCCCCTCCTATAAGGTCTGGGTTTTCCTGGATTGGAGGCATGGAAGTGCTGAAGTAAATCCTTATCTAGTATATTGGTGACCAGCTCCCAGGTGTTTTTGTTGGGGCCGAAGCCATCCCAAGCAGTAAGATATTCCCATCATCTGTGATGGCGTCTTACATCTAAGATCTCCTTCACTTGGTATACTTGCTCCTCCTCTGCCGCCATCTGCTGTGGTTCTGGGGGTCTCTGCTGGGGCCAAAACAGTATCAGAGGTTTGAGGAGAGCCACATGGAATGAGTTATATATCTTCAAGGATGATGGGAGTTTCAACGGTAGGTGACTGGAGCAAGGTACTTGGTGATGGTAAACGAGCCGATGTATTATAGAGCCAATCGCATTGAGGGTACCCACAGGTGGATGTGGTGAGTACTTAGCCACACTTGGTCCCCGGGGTTGAAGAGGTTTCCTGTGTTTTTCAGTTATTATCTTGGCTTGGTCTGCTGCTTTGTAGAAGTTCCTTTCAGTGTGAGTCCAGAGGGCCAGCAGCTGCTGGACAGAGAGCTGCATGGCCGGAGAAGGAACCAAAAGTGGGGTAGGAAGTGGTGGTATCGGTTGTCTCCCATAGACAATTAGGAATGGAGAGGCACCAGTCACAGAGTGAGTGTGGGAATTGAAGGAGAACTCGGCCCAGGGGAAAAGACTGGACCATTCATCATCTTTATCATTTACGAAGAAGCAGAGGAATACCTTCAAGGTGCGGTTAATGTGCTCCACTTGCCCATTGCTTTGAGGATGGTAGGCAGTGGTGAAATCAAGGTGAATTCCAAACTTCTTGTAGAGTGAGTGCCAGTAGTTTGCGGTGAATTGAACTCTGTGATTGGAGGCAATGTGTTTTGAGTCCATGGAGGCGGAGGACATGCTGGCAAATAGTCTGGAAAGCTCCATAGCCGAGGGAAGCTTAGGAAGTGGAGTGAAATGGGCCATCTTTGAAAACCTGTCGACCACTATCCAGATGATGTGGTGGCCATCCGAAGGGGGTAGGTCAACAATGAAGTCTGTTGACAGGTGTGTCCATGGCTCCTTGAGAACTGGTAGAGGCTGAATAGGCCCCAGGGATGTCCCACCAAGGGTTTCTGTCTGGCGGAGGTTGAACAGGAGTCTACATAAGCCTTGACATCCTGTGCCATATGTGGCCACTAGTAGTAGTGCCACAGGAGTTCCAAGGTGTGGGGTCTTTCCGGATGTCCAGTGGTGAGAGAGTCATGGGCCCAACTCAGGACTCTCTGCTGGAGACGAAGAAAAATCACAGTTTTCCCCGGTGATACAGTCTGTATTGTGGCTAAAAGTATCCTCGTTGGGTCAATAATGTGGTCTGGCTTCAGAGGTGTGTCTCCTGCATCAAAGATTCTGGAGAGTACATTGGCATGCGCGTTCTTGGTTCCCAGTTGGTAGCAGAGGACGAAGTCGAACCGGCTAAAGAATAGGGCTCACCGTGCCTGGTGAGGGCTTGGCTAAGGTACTCGAGGTTTTTATGGTCCATGAAGATAGTGATAGTGTGCTGTGCTCCCTCAAGCCATTGCTGCAACTCCTCTAAAGCCATTTTGATGGTGAGAAGTTCCTTGTCCCCAGTCCCATAGTTTTTTCAGCCAGGGTGAACTTGCAGGAGAAGTAGGAGCTTGGCAGCAGTGTTCTCTTCGAGGAGTGCTGGCTTAGTATGGCTCCAACAGCCGAATCAGAAGCCTCAACCTCTACTGTGAAGGGACGTGAAGGGTCCAGATGATGGAGGTATGTGTCTTGCAAGAAGGCGTGCTTGAGTTCCTCGAAGATGGCAGTCTCTTCGGGTGGCCAGTACTTGATGTCTGCCCCTTCTTGGTTAGCACGGTGAGTGGGGCCACTATGCAAGACTAGTTAGGGATGAATTGTCAGTAGAAATTGGAAAACCCCAGGAAGCGCTGCAGCACTTGGAGTTCCGAGGATTGGGGCCAATTCTGAATGCTGGCGACCTTCTTAGGGTCCATGTGAAAACCAGTAGTGGAGATGATGAAGCCCAGGAATGGGAGAGATCCCCACTCAGAGACATTCCTTTAGTTTTGCGAATAGTTTGTGATCATGGAGGCATTCATCGGATCTCATGGCGATGGGATGGAAGGTCTTTGGTAAAGATGAGAACATCGTCGAGATAGACAATAACACTGGTATAGAGCATGTCATGAAAGACCTCATTAATTAAATGTTGGAAGACCCGCAGGCACATTACAAAGACTGAAAGGCATTTCTAGATATTCGTAGTGGCCGACCTTGGTGTTAAAGGTTGTCTTCCACTTGTCCCCGGGTCATACGCGAACAAGATTATAGGCACCTCTGAGGTCTAGTTTGGTAAACAGTTTAGCCCCTTGTAACTTTTCCAGTAGTTGCAGGATCAGTGGTGGTGGATACCGGTCCTTTTCAGTGATAGCATTCAGGCCTCAAAAGTCTATACAGGGTCACAGGGATCCGTCCTTCTTTGCGACAAAAAAGAAGCCGGCTCTGGCCAGTGAAGTGGAAGGTTGGATGAAACCCCTTTCCAGGATTTCCTGGATTTATTCTGACATGACTTTGGTTTCAGGCAACGATAAGGGGTAGACTCACCTCCTTAGTGGAACCATGCCCGGAAGGAAGTCAATAGCTCATTTGAAGGGACGGTGCTCCAGTAAGGTCTCCTTTTCTTTGGAGAAAACATCCCTGAAATTGGCATACTGCGGTGACAGAGACAGTGCAATGGTAGCCACAGGAAGAACTGGCTGGAATACTTTTCGGAGACAGGATGTGTGGCACTTAGAGCCCCAGGTGATTATCTGTAAAGATCTACAATTGATGTGAGGGGAGTGTTGCTGAAGCCATGGTAAGCCCAGAACCACTGGGTGTATGGCTTTTTCCAGGATGAGAAAGGTAAGCTCCTCTTCATGAAGGATCCCCGTGCAAAGCTTCACAGGGGACGTCATATGGGTGATCCTGCTGGGCAGGGCGTCTCCATGAATAGAGATGGTCAACGGGGGCTCTCTATGCAACGTAGGCAGGCCTAGTTATTGGATGAGCTAGGTAATACTAAAGTTCTTGCCTGTACCAGAATCAATCAGCGCCAAGGTGCCGAAGTCCCCGTGAGTATGGTGAATCTTCACTGGAATGGTACATTGAGGAGCAGGGTTGCTGCAGCCCAGGGTCATCTCCCCACTGACACCTATGATCTGGCATTTCCTGGTCTCTCGGGGCACTGGGCCAACATGTGACCTTTACCGGCACAGTACAAGCATAGCCCCAGGGTGCACCAACACTGTCTCTCTTCAGTAGAGAGTCGGTGGTAGCCAAGTTGCATAGGCTCCTCTCCCAGAGGCGACCTGACCTTGGAGGAAGATGGAGCCGTCACAGGCCGGGAGAAGGATGAGGCCAGGAGCAAGGGTCTGCGGGCAGGTCATAGCTCATGCAGGCATTACTGCAGCCAACAGTCGATGCAGCCAGCGAGGTCGATTAGGGCTTCCAGGCCCTCTGGTAGTTCTTAGATGGCCAATTCATCCTTGACTTGGATAGACAGTCCTACCTGGAAGATACTGCTGAGGCTATCGTCTCACCATCTGAGTTTGGATGCCAGGGTACAAAATTCCACGGCATAGTCAGCCAGTGGGCGTGAGCCTTGGCATAGAAGGAGAAGTTTGGAAGCCACAATTGATGGTCATCCTGGTTCATCGAAGACTTGTTTGAACACTTGCATGAAGCATGGAAGATCCTGGAGCAGGGAGTTACCTCACTCCCAGAGAGGGGAGGCCCAGGCCAGGGCCTTGGCACTAAAAGTGACAAGGCGAAAGTTGTTTTGATGTTGTCGCTGGCAAACTGGGCAGGTTGGAGGGAGAAGTGCATGAAGCAGTGGTTTAAGAAACCATGACACTGCCAGGTGTCCCCAGCATAGCAGGGAGGTGCTGGGAGGTGGAGTGCTGCTGTCGGCGGAGTAGAAGCAGGAGCAGATGCTGGAGAAGAGCTGGGCATTGGAACAGTGTCCAACCGATTGGCCAGGCCACGAGCATGTCCAGGCATTGCTGTTGCTGCTGCAACCTCTGGACCAGTTTGGGGATAGCCTGCAGACCAGCCATCTGCGACTGACGGGCTCAACATTTAGAACACATGCATGCAGATTAGCCAATTTGCTCTAGTAATTTTACACCTGCTAATAATCTGGCATAAGTGATATTAAATATGTTGATTGTGTACTTTTGCATGGGTGGGAGGTCTGAGTGAATTAGGGGAAGTCCAGGCTGAAGAACCAGGAGAGCTTCAATGTCTTAGAGAAGGATTGGGTGAACTGGTGGACTATTTGGTAAAATTAATAAATTCCTTGACACATGCATGTTATAAAATGCATGACATACATGTATAAATCCCAATATATGGGTAAGTCAATTTATTTTTACGCAAGAAATATTCATGATTATATTTTTAAAATAGGTAGGAAAAGTATGCATGTTCAGTGCATTGATATATATTCTTTTAATGCATTTCATGTATTGTCACTTAAGCCTACTTTTGTGCCTATATTTTGGGGTGGAGATATGCATATTTTATAAAACACACATATATCACATGCATGGGTTATAAAATACTAGTGTATATCTACTCGTGGCCATATACATGCATATATGCCATTGCACACATTTTTTGAAAGTTATCCTTCCTGTGTGAAATTAATCTTTTATCTTTTTTTTTAATCATTAATTTAAAATGTATTAATCGCCTAAAAATGCCTAGGTGATGTACAGCCTAAACATTCATAAAATAATAATTATACATTACATACTTATATCAGCAAAGATACTTAAACATGGAGAGACAATGGCCAAATCAGGAGATGCTTGCAATAATGCCATAGCTTAATAAAAAGCCTGCTTAAACAGCCATGTTTTTAACAAAGATTTGAAAGTTTTTAAACTGTCTGCTAAGCGCAGTTCCTCTGGAGAGGTGTTTAGATCATATATATCAGCAGACTTTTAATTAGAGGATGGGTGTGGCAGAAAAAAAGCCAATGGATTTGGAATGTTGCCTCTAATAAACACATGAAGTGGGTGAAATAAATAGCAAAATAAACCAGCAAAATAGTCCACAGAAAAAAGACCAGGAAAACCAGCAAGCCATGGAGGAACACCTGGAGAGCTATGAGCAAAAGTGCTCATAGTCTGTGATCAATAAAATACAGGCCCTGATAGAGGATGCAGGCTTGGATATTGTAGCTATTACAGAGACATCGTTCTGTTGGAAAATGCAATACAAGGCTATAATGTGACAGAAAAAAGGAGAGGAGATGCTCTTTATGTCAAAAATAATATCCAATCAACTGAAAAGCAGAGGGTATGGGGAAAGGATCATTGTTGGCTGTCTTAAAAAGAGGTGGTGGCATTTACATTGGAGTGGTCTAGAGGCCTCTGACTCAGACAAACTGGATAGAAATTGGATGAAGAGACATCCATTAGGTAAGAAGAAAGGGAGAGATGTTGCTGTTTGAGATTTTAATCTGCCAGATATGGAATGGATTATCCCTCCTGCAGAATCTGTAAGAAGCAGAGAAATTGTGAATGCCCCTCAAGGTTCTCTAATCAAACAAATGGTGATGGAACCCATAAAGGAGGGGCAATACTAGATCTGGTGCTCACAAAATTAGTCAGTATCTCCAGTGTCTTAGTACGTGCCCACCTGAGCATCAGTGCTCATCAGACAATATAGTATGATGTAACAGCCAAGGCAGAGGGTAGTTTTATCATACACAAAGTCCTTGATTTCAAAAACATTGACTTTGGTAAAACGGGGAAGTTCTTTGACAAAGAGCTTAAAGGCTGGGAGAAAGGTGAAGTGGAACAACATTGGTAAGAGGAAAAGGAAACCAATATGGTTTTCCAAAGAGGTGTCTGAATCAACAAAGGCTAAACAATTAGCATTCAAAAAGTACCAAGAATCTCAGAAAGAATAACTCAAGAAAGAATATCTGGTGAAGCTGAAAAAAGATGAGGAAGGAAATCAGATTGGCATAAACTCAAGAATAAGAAAGGAAAGCCGGATAATTTTAATAAGGGATATTCAGCGGAACGTTTCTCAAACTGAATATCCAGAACAAATATTAGTTGACTAATTTAGCCATTTAACTTGTCCACTAATCAGCTTACTGACAATTTGCCTCTCATTCATTGCACAACTATGAAATTTCATTTTTGCCCCCATACTGTTTATTGTAAAGTATAAGGAAAACTCTCCAAACTGAAGAAGGTTAGAGTACTGAGCATCTATCTAGCATATCAGTGTCATTCTCAGGCTGACCTCTTTTTAAATAAGTGAGCTGTCTCTTTAAGAAGCCAAATGATATATGAAAATGCTGAATTAAAAAAAAAAAATCACCCCTGTACAGTACTGTGGAGCTTTAGGCAATTATGTCATTCAAAAAAGAATTGATACATTTGGACACAGAGGACTGACTGAGGCCACTTCCTTGCAGGAGTCATTAACCACACATTATATCTAAAAAGCTATCCCACGTCTAATATGGTAGAAAGAAACTGGAGCTCTCGTAGCACCGCTGAAAGCAGCTGGGATCCCTGGAGCTCAGTGATCACAGCAAAATGGCTGATTTTCTATAGGTACCAGGTGGGTAGGGGGGTAAGGTTGGGGTGAGAAGGTGGGGGGGGGGGGGGGTGGAGAAAGGCACCTTAGGCCTTATTGGGGCTACAATAATGCTGAATAGGGAGAGAGCGGAGAGAGGAGGGAGGCCACCATCGACTCTTCTAATTTACATAGAAACATAGAAAATTGGAAATGAGGGCAGAAGTCCATCCAGTCTGCCCAGCAATCTTCTTAAGATATTAACTAACTGCCACTCTTTGGCACTCCCAAGTGCTACGGGGTGAGGGTTCTGCCTGGAAGCACACTTTTCTTTTCTA